>NW_024342474.1:1816442-2024282 GCF_902729225.1 Pteropus medius | reverse complement strand
TTTTTTTGGCAGGGGAGGCAAGGGGAAATAACTACTACAACCAAGAAACATGATGAACACTGGCTCTCTGGAATCTCATTTATCCCACTCAGAAGCAACAAATTAAAATAAGATATTGTGCCATTCTCCCAAATTAAAGTATAAGAGAGCCCAGTTTGTCATTGGGAGAACCCCTAAATTAACAGGTGTTGTTGTTCATCTCTCCAGCTATACCTAAAATTGACTGATGCCTTGATAGGAACTTGCTGGCTAATAATCATTAACTCGGTTGGTGCCTCAAAAGCGTTCCACCAAGATTGTTACTTTGGTTAATGACATCTCCTTGGAAGATCAGAGATTTTAATCTCCAGCAAAGAAGTCAAAGAATTGCAAATATCAGAATTCATTTCAAGAGACTTGAAAAACATTTTTGAAATAACAAGCTTAACTTTTAAGAAAAAAAGATGTTTAAATAGAGGGAGAAAATCTTTTCCAAACACAATTTTTCAGTTTTCACAGTGAAATAACTGAAACAAGCCTCACTTGATTTAAAGGTAAGCCAGATTCTAAACCTAAACCACAGCCATTACAACGCACAATCTGTTTATTCCTCAGAGAGGACTTTGGCGAGGAGATTGGGAGATATCTTATTTGTCAGTCAGGGTGAAAGACAAAAACCAAGGTGTCAGTTAAAAAAAAAATATTTATGTTTCTCTAATGCATCCTAAAAGTCCCTTGTCAGAAAAACTATATGTTTTCTAGCCTTGCTCATTTTATCTCCTGAGACATCACATATCATCAGTCATCTCAATCTGTCAAGACAAAGAGCTGGAAAACAATTATATTCCAAAAATCTCTCAAATATCAAATAAGTCTCAAACACAAAGTGCACTCTGGTTATCGATTACTATTGGATATTCCATGTGACAAGTTCCATTCCAGGCTCTTAGCTCTCCTTTCCCACCCTCAGGCTCAGAGGATTGCACGAGAGAGGCACAAAAAAGAACCACATTCAGGAGAATGATTAACTTTACCCTGAAGAATAAACAGCCTCATTCCCATGACAGAGAGAGACAAGCAGCAACCACTATGACCGTGACTTCCTCCCAGGGGTATGCCAACATTACCGTGAATGTATGATAGGCTCCAAGATGGTGTTCTCTGAGGAATGAGGAATGAGGAAGCCCACACTCTTCCTCCACCAGCCGAAGTTGCCTCCCCCAATGGCCTGCCACAGATGAGTCACTAAGTTAAAGCTTTGTCCATAACCAAACACCTAAGACATGGTTCTGCTAATACGGACAGAGTTAGGTAGGGTCTGGACAGCCACCATAGAACAGTGGGTGTTTAAGGGGGGCGGGGGGAAAAGGAAGGCTCTAGAAAGAAAGATGAGGTTGACTAATCTTAACCTAGTTTACAACTTTGCCTGAACTTGCAGCTCTGAGATCTGGACCAGGAGCCTTAGAGTGAAGAGAACAGCATCAGGAGTCTTTGCATGTGCAAGTAGTAAACATGGAAGCCTTTGCTTTCTGTGAGTCTACTTCAGGGCCCCACAATTGTTTTGAGTCATCTGTAAATACACACCTTTTAACTCTCGACTCACTAATTCAAACCTGTAAGCTTCTTATTTTAAGAAAGTATGGCTTTTTCATTTTTTGTTCCATCTTCTTTGTTGATTTTGTTCTCTCTTCAAGAAAAGCCCTCCCACCATAAGTTTAACTAAATAACATCCATCATTTGATGCTCGATTTCTATCTCATCTCCTCTGTGAAGACCCTCATTAGAGAGTGACCTTTCCCCCTTTGAAACCTCCGTAGCATTTCTATATAAATCACAGTGTATGTCGTGTCACGGCACATCGAAACTGCACAGAATTCTTATGTTATCTAAATTCTGGGTGTAGGTTGGCTAGACAGGCAGAGCATAGGGTACATCCCATTCCTGTTCCAAAGATAGCCCAAGATAGGGCATTCGGTGCATCCTCACATAGATCTCTAGCTCTGGCCAATTTCCCCAAGGAATGGTTTTCCAGCATCCTAACATTGTACAGTTCTAAGCAAAATTACTTTAGCCTGGAACTAATGATAGCAGATAATTTCTGCCAACATTAAAATGAGGCCGCTTCCTCATAATTGGGAAATGAATCTTCCCACACTTGCTCATCTCTCTGGTTCTATTGTTTTCATTTAGCTTTAATACCAGCTGTACTACTTTCTCTTTCTTTGGTATATTACCAAATCTTTCAAATGAAAGAGCTAAGGTAGGTTGTTTTCTACATTTTTCTTTAAAACTTCACATCAGACTTAGAAAACATATATGGTTATCAAATAAAAATAATTAGTACCATTTCTTTATTATACTATTTTTTGAATAGTAAGATAACTTTTTAATTGTTTCTGATTTGGTTTAACTCTTGGAAATTAGTTTTCCCCTATCTATAATCTATTATATGACTAATGTGTGTAGTGTTCATCTTCAAAAGCATCCAAAATAAGGAATTCCATATGTTTGCTCATTATTTATGTTTATATTAATCAGATATTTAAATTAGCTTTTTTCTTTTTTTTAATCTTATTCAAGTCTTGGATTCCTACTATTATGATTCTTAATAGTTACTGGTATTGACTGACAATATTAATCTGAAAAAGGAGTAAACAAAATGGTAAATTTAAAAAAAATAAACAATCATAATATTTTTTAAAATGTACTCTATACTAAGTACAAGCAATTCATAATGTCCAAAACATTCTATAGGAAAGAACTGCACATTCATGGGTTTATGTGCATCTACAGAAAAGTTTACAAAAGATTTAAACACTATCTTTATAAGATAAACTTGGATTTTAAAACGTTTCTGTTATACTCACATAAATCCAGCTTAACATCATGACAGTTCATTTAAGTGTTACTATTTAAAAGTAGCCAGTGCATTACTTACATTTTAGATGCTGAATAATATTAGTTCTGATTAGAAAAAAGAGAATTTATATTAATTGAGCACTGACTTGAGTTTGTCAATCACTTTAAACATCTTATCTCATTGCATGACATTTCACAGATCAAAAACTGAGGATAAGAATGACATTTCTAAGTGACTGAATTGGAGTTTACACATAATCTGACTCTAAAGGTCATACCTTTTCAATATACCATGTGGCCTCCCCAAATTAAGCCTCTTTTGTCAACAAGTCTATAAGGACAGAGATAATGTGACAGGCAAGAAGGGGCAAAGAAAAGATAGGAAAAAATCATCAGTGCCTTTTCCAAACACAGCTCACAAAGACCCTAGGAGATTTCAACCAAGTCATGAAGCTATAGATAAAAACTTACAGATTATCTGTCTTAACATAGATTACAGAGCCACAAAATTACTATTAATAGTCTGCATACCTGTTCTTTCACCTAAAGGCAACAGGAAGGAAAGATATAGAAAATGAAGGGAAATGATCCCAGAATAAAGGGCACACTGAGACATGTGTTCCCAATGTGGCTTTTCCTAACTCAATCCCTATCTCCAATCCCTGGAGCAGTTGGCAATTACTAGGCCCTGTACTATTCACTGGAGATTTGGAGTTGACTCAAAAGTAGTCCAAGCTTTCCAAGAGTTCATGTTCTAATTAGGGAAATAAAGCAAGTACACTAATCGCTGCAATTGTAGGTAAAACATCACCCATGCCATAAAGAAAGATACAGAGGTGTTCAAAGGCCACAACAATGACCCCAAGGGTGCCATTTGGGATAGGTGGGATGGGTGGGAGTTCAACAGGTGGAGGTGAGAGGCATAAAAAGGTGCGAGGCATAAAAAGGTTAGGTATCCTTCAGAACTGGCGCTTGGTTTCCTGGGCTGCAAGTTTAAGTGTGTTCGATTGGTGCCACACTGTGGATGGCCTGGCACACGACAATAAGGAATCTATCTCACTGGTGATTTTTGAAAGAGCCGTTTCCATAGAGCAGAAATATCTAAAATTAAACCATAAATTGTGATTTACATTCATGAATCCAGTGACCAATCCCCCCACTCTTTCCTTTCTTCTTATAAAGCTGCTGCCAAAATCTGAAATTTGATTCAACACCTGAAACGTTATTTGCTCACTCCCTATCCCCCTTCGAAGATTTAACTGGTAATACATTCAAAGTAAAATAAACAGAGTAATAAAAGGAGACATTGGAGAGGTGGCAAGAAGTGTTAGTAACAAGAGATCGGCCAAGAGAAGAGGTTGATGGATCTTAAGGGTGGAAAGGAGAAGTCTGCACACCCAGCCCTCTCATGCCCCGACGACTTGCACTTCCCCACACAAAGCAAAGGTCAACTGGTGAGGGAAAAGGGGGCTCTTAGGGATTCAAAAGATTCATAGGCAGTGAGCACAGTAGTTACAAATTTGGAGTCAGACAGATATCAGTTTGGATATATACTTACTGACTGTGTGAACCTGAGCAAGTAACAATCTCTCTGGCCTTCAGTTTTTTTGTATATAAAATAGAAATGTTAGTAATACCTGACTCACAGGATTGCTGGAGAAGAGAATGAGATGATGCAAAAAAAGAGAATAAGCCCAGTGAGCCCTATGGAGGACTTCTATTACTACCTATAACTTTACATGGAAATAGGGATCAGCTAGACAACATTTTACAGCATTCAGAAAACAAAAGACACAAAACTCCCACCCCAACATGTGTGTGTGTGTGAGTGTGTGTATCAGAAAAAATTCACTCTCAAATGTTTGTTGTTTTCTTATAAGAAAGAACATTCCCCAGAACCATAGGCACTTTAATGCCATTTTGGGGAAGAAATCAAGCTACTATTTACATGAGAAGGAGAGGGTAGAAAGGAGTAAGAATTGATTTTTGTGGAGATTTGATATCCCGAACACAAGACTAGAAAAAGCTGCATTAATTGAAGTAAGATTCTCAGGATATGAAAAGCAGATGTATATGTACCACGAAAGATGTACTTTAATCACATACACAGGCCAAATACTATCGGTTAGAGTGGTATTGTGAAAACACAGCTCACATCTACCCTATTTTATTATTTAGAATATTAAAAGATGTCACAGATCTGAGACCTCCAGGATGCATAAAGGCTGGAGATTACTGGTGAGATCAAATACTCCTATCTCCCTGGGGTGAGGTGGGGACATCAGCAGTCAGAGGGATCAGGCTGATATGGAACAGAGACTGCAGAGGAGGATCTGGGCTAGACATTTCACCTGTTGAGAGGCGGTGGGGCGGGGGTGTGGGGGGGAGTTGGGAGGGGTGGCAATAACTCTGCTTAAAACAAATAAGGGCTATGGGACTTGAACCTATGACTGGGAGGCCCCCTGGGGCTCTACATGAGGCCACATTTAATCCATAGGCTCCCAAACTCGTCTGACAGTGACTTGAGGAGTTCAGAACCTAGAATCAGAATCCCACTGTGCCTTGGCTTATCTGAAAATGCCCAGAGCTAAAGACTCTAGAAAATAAAAATGACTCAAGAATGACCACTTATGAAAATTCATAAATGCTGCTTCAGGCTACTCTACAGAAATGGTTTCACTGAGTTAAAGAACCAAAATTCAAATGGTCACAAACAACTATTTCCCCAAAGATCCTAATATTTGACTGAATGCCATGTTTTCCAAGAAATTTTATTTGCATATAGACAGAGCTTTAGTCTTGTTTGCATGAAGCATCCAAACATTTTTGACAAATTGACTGTGATCTGCCAAACCAAAGTCCAGGAACTTCCTGGGGGAAGAAGTTGAGTACAATTAGCAGTGTAACAAAACACAGCTGTAACGTAGAAAACCACCTTCATTCTAATCCTCCAATATCCTAAAGGCCCCTAATACTAGGTCACAATTAAAAGGAAAGTTTCTCACAGGTCCTGGAAACACCTGAAGTATCAGAGGAAGACCAACAGCCCATGCTCCCATTCAATACCCAGCACTTCGGTCTTTCCTAGAACCCCAGTCTGTGGCTACAAGCTTGTGATTTATCGAGTTAACATCCCTAATGTGCCCATTCCTGGATGAGATAAATATATCAATGTAGTCCATCCATGGAAAGGAACTATTGATTTTTATTATGGAAAAGCAGACTCAGTGGATTCTACACTTGAATTTCATTACTTTTGTCAGCAGTCCAGTGACTTTAAGGATAAAGCTAGAGAAGCACCGCTAGTGGGTAAATGGAAAATCTCCAACAGCTCCAACTTTCTATAGTAGGCTCTGACCTCAATTCAGCTGGAGTTCCATTTCACTTTTCACAGTGTTTTTATGAGTCTGTTTGAGGAATAAAGAATCAATTATTAAAACAAAAGATCTTAAACTTGGAATGAAAAATTACAAGTTAACATGATTCTGGCTTTTATATACTGTAGCCTGGTAAAACTAGCAGTGTCCTATGAAATCATCTCATCCTGTTCTTTCATTTTACAAATGAGGAAGATGGGATCCAAAGAGCATCTGTGACTTGCCCAAGGTCACCTCTCTTCTTAGAATTTCTCTTGCCACTATAGGACAATGACTTCGGATTGAAATTCGCTAAGTAAATTGTCATTTTCAATACACCCTTTCGCTGTTGGTACTAAATGATGACAAGTACTGGAAGATTAGCTTCTTCTTTTTTCTCTAAAAGGATACTAGGCTTGATACTCTGGTTTAACTATTAAGGACTTATGCATTTACAATCAAGTTGTACTCAAAATCTTCATAAATCAGTAAGTTAGAATTTGAACTATATTTTCTCCATAGAAATAATATCAGAAGTGATAGGTCAGTGCCAAGACAACTCATAGAAATGTATTTAAATTATAATAAAACTGCAATTCCATAGGTATTACAGAAAATATAGTAAAAAGCAATACTTTTGCAAATCTTATAATTAACAATGCAGAGAAAATAGAAAAGCAATCCATTCCAAAGTAAATAATTAGTTTTTAGCTCTCTTAAATGTTGATGTTTAAATAAAAGCATTTTTAATAAGTACTTTTCTGACAAGAATGTAGTGGGTCCCACCAGATTGAATGCTTGCCTCCCAGAAGCTACAGAAGCCTGAAAGGGACAAGAAAACAAAGAGAATCAGAAGGTTAGATATGCCCACGTACCAAAGGAACACAATCTACCTGGGGACATCAAGAGGGCCCTTGCAGAAAAGGTGACTTCTGATTTAGCACTCAAAGGATGAACAGGAGTTTGACGGAAAGATGAAGAAAGGAATGTCATCCCAGAACACAGACAGAAATGTGTTAATGCTATTCTGATGAGAATTTGAGCACTCTCAGGGACTAATTATTTCTCATTTCACTTAAGAATGTACAGCTTCCCGTTTTTGCTTAATACAGATATTTCACTAGCACTGCTCATGCTCTTCAGTCATAATAAAGATTATGTTTTGCTGTGAATGAAAAAGAAAAAAAAGAGCAAAAGAAGAAAAAGTTTACTGAGTAAGAATGAAAAGGAAACGGGAAGACTCAATTCAAATACCATGTGTTTGGCATCCCTGTAGGAAGCCAGCTCTTGATTCATTTGTTTTAGAATCTTTCAGAGCACAGTATGTAACATGTATTATTTAGCAAATTCCACAATATCACTTTAAAGCACAAGAATGGTTATAACAAAAACAGACAGATAATAACAAGGAGGGTGTAAGAAGATATGGAGACATTAGGCCCCTTAGACATTGCTGGTGGGGAATGTAACATGGTACAGGCATTTTAGAAAACAGATTGGCAATTCCTCAGAAAGTTAAGCGTAGAATTGCCATATGAGCCAGCAATTCCACTTCTAAGTATTGACCCAAGAGAACTGAAAATATATCCACATTGATGTAAGTATGTACATCAATGTTCACAGCAGGTTTATTCATAATAGCCAAAAAATGAGGAAAAAATGTCCATCAACTAATGAATGAATAAATAAAATGTGATCTATTCACACAATGGAATGTTATTTGGCTATAAAAAGGAATGAAGTACTAATATATGTTAAAACATGGGTGAACTTTGAAAACATTATGTTATTGAAAGAAACAAGTTACGAAAGACCAAATATGGTATGATTCTATTTGTATGAAATATCCAGAATAGGCATATCTATAGATACAGAAAGTAGATTAGTGGTTGCTTAGAGCTAGAGGATTGGGGAAAATAGAGTACAGGGTTTCCTTTGGGGTTACTGAAAATGTTCTAACCTTGATCATGGCGATGGTTGCACAATTCTGTGAATATTCTAAAAACCATTGAACTGTACGCTTTAAATAGACGAACTCTATAGTATGTGAATTGTATCTCAATAAGCTTTTTTAAAAGTTACCATTCATATGACAGTAACCACACCTATGAAATTCTTTTATTCATTCATTCAACAAATATTTTTAAAACTCTATTTAGTGCCAGGCACTGTTAGAGGTCTGATACAAAATAATTAACAAGACAGAGTCCCTACCCTCAAGGAATTTATGGGGGAGGGGTGCAATAGGCAAAGAAATCAAAGGACTGGATAAATACAGTGAATTGAAAATAGGCCCAATTACCAGTATGCAAGGCTGCCCAGTCTCGAGCGGCTGAGTGAGACAGCGGCAGACTCCTCTTAAAGGGGCCGCCTCCACGAGCAGATTTTCTTGATGAACAGACCTGCTCGCTCTGAGCACCAATGCCAATTCGGCTATACACAGGGGGCACCAGGGACTTACAGGGGGACACCGAGTTGTCGGAATGAGGGCCGAAGCAAGACTCGCTCTGTACAGAATTGCCAAAGGTATCCATTGTTCCTTGTTGAGCCCTCCCCACACCCAGTGTGCAGACACAGCACCACCATAGTGGAGATATCATCAAACTGGATAACAGAGATCACTCCACTTAGAGGATTCCCTGAAACCCCGCCTCCCCTAACTCACGGCCTCAACCAAGTCACATCAATGTATATCCTCAGCGAGTCAGGTGCTCCTTGCTGAGCAGTGCCTAGACTCACACTGGAGGCAGCTGGCCTCAGTTTCTAGTGTGGCCTTTTGAGGCAACTATAAGCACAGCATCTATGGATTGCTTGTTGAATCTTAACAGGTGGCCCCAGAGGGGCAGAGGCTTAGGCTAAATTTGGCCTACAGCTGAACCCCTCTCAGGACTGTGCCACGGGACACCTACTTCACAAATCCACACTAATAAGACCAGGAGACTTAAGAGCTTTGCTTAGTACATAGAAACAGACACAGAAAGGCAGCCAAAATGGGAAGACAAAGAAGCAGAAACTATATGAGAGGACAGAACAGAGAACCCGATATAATGGAGTCAAGTAATCTAACAGATGCAGAATTCAAAACACTGGTTATAAAGATGCTCAATGAACTTTTGGGAAGTGTAGACAAATTCAGTGAGAACTTCAACAAAGAGATAAAAAAACATAAAAATGGAAATGGAAATTATAAAAGAGAACCAGTCTGAAATGAAGAACACATTATCTGACATGAGAAGTATATTAAATAGAATAAACAAAGGAATAAACAAAGTGAAAGCCAATCAGGATGCTCAATCAGAATGGCAAGAAAAAAGATCCCAAGACTATAAAATTTAAGGAGCATGTGGGACACTATTAAAGGTCAAAATATCTTCTAATATTTCTGCTTTCCATGCCATGCTAAAAAAGGCCTTCTTCAATACAATAAAATTATTCTTCTATACGTCCTTCTAGTGTCTTCAATATTTATTTGTATATCTTTAGCACAGCAGATGGGCTTAAGATTTGAACAGGCAATAAGCCAGAGCAATCATAGAACTCACTTGTTTCTAGTCTCTCAGGGTTTCTGACCTTTCCAATGTCAAATATCTTGAAAACCATCTCACATATGTTTTTAGCATGTTTACTGTAAATGAAGACATACTACATATATAGAGTTGTTTCATTTTATACAAATAAAATATGAATACATAAATCTATACATACTGATAAATGTGCACATACTTCATAAATTCATAAAAAATGAACTGGAATGATTGCCTAACTAATAATAGTGGTTACCTTCACAAGAGAAGGAATAAAAGTGAAGTAAGGATCACTTTTTGTTTTACTTTATATATACCCTTTTAATGTTTTAATTTTTATTGTGATCATCTATTGTCTTCAGAAATTATGGTAAAAATTATAAAAATGTTGATGAAAACATCTTGACTCATTATGCCTAGCTACTCTCTTTAATTTGGTAAACTGTGTTAAAGAAGAGGTGTTTGTCTAGAACTGAGTAGCTCACATATATTTCAAATAACAGTATCTATCTCCCATGTTTTGAGCTAATCATTTAATTCAAATAATATGAGGAGGACAATTTAAATCAACAAACGTATACCCTAAATTCAGTGTGAGAAAAATAACTACATCAACTGAAACTTTGCTAGTAAAAAGACTGTTTTTTCTTGAGAGAAAATAGGAAGGCTGTCAAGCAATTCTACTACATGGTACAACCCATCCTTACTGTCTCTAAAAACTTGACTTCTTATTTTGAATACTGTATTTAAGTTAGATGACAGGTTTTGCATTATAAAATGATGGGGGAAATTCTTGAGCGACCAAATGTCAATCCTGTTTCCAGAGCTTACAACCAAAAATGTGAATTCCACTATATAGTTTGAATGCACTTTGAATAAAAGAGTACAGCAAGAGAGATGGGTCTAGATGTAAAGAAATGCTTCTTAATGGGTCTTCAAGCGGGATGTCAATCTCTCAAGTATTTTGAACCTAAGATGGTAAAAGAAAACTGTTTCTCTATCACAACACTTCTGACACAAATATGTGGGTGTTCCACACCAAGACATGCTCCAATTCTCTGCAGACACCAATTGCATGTCCTACAATTTAATTCTGACACTAGCTACCCTGAGTTACCAGAGACCTCACAGGTCAAAGGCTCAGTCCCATAAGGCTGCCCCTCACTTCAGATACCAGTCTCAAGTAGTATGTTCCCATGTTACCCACACTTCTATCTGACTTAGCTACAAATCAGGGGTACCCACAACCTCTCCTTGGGTTCAATAATTTGTTATAAAGGCTCACAGAACTCATAGAAATACATTACTTATGTTTAGTGGTTTATTATAAGTGATATTAGAAAGCATACAAATGAACGGCCAGATGAAGAAGTACAATAGGGTGAGGTCTAGAAGGGTCCTGAGTGCAGGAGCCACTATGCCCATGGAGTTGGGGTGCATCACACTCACAGCAGGTGGAAATTTCAACCAACATGGAAGCTCTTCTAAACCTATAGTTTAGGGATTTTTATGGAGGCTTCATCACATAGCCATGATCGGTTATAAACTCAATCTCCAGCCCCTCTACCCTTCCAGGAGGATGATGAGCAGGCTGAAAATTCAAAGCTTCAGGTCATGGCTTGGTCTTGGGTGACCATCCCCAAGCTATCTAGGAGCCCACCAAGAGTCACCTCCTTAGAACAAAAGACATTCCTATTACCCAAGAATTTCCAAGGGATTTAGAAGCTCTGTATAAGATGTTCCTATTACCCCCATAACTCAGGAAATTACAAGGGTTTTAGGAGCTCTGTGTCAGATACTGGGGACAGAGACCAAATATATGTCAGAGGTGGGTGACCACATAATGTAAAATATATCAAACTTTTTTCTATAAGCAGAGAGATGGGTGCTCTGTGAAGGTCCCTTCAAGATTTAGGCTTCATTTAAATCTATCATGTATTTTGTACTCCTATAAATAAACACACACACACACACACACATACACACACGCCATAAATACACACATTTATCTCTAACTTTTGATCTTCAAACTACTTTAAGTTTTGAGTGGATAATAAACTTTCAAAAGTACCAGAGCTTTAGCCATCAAGTTTGTAGGAGAAAATAAAATTGAATACTTTGAATTTCAGTTAACTAACATGTGAAAGCATCTAGAACAGTGCCCAGAACCTGGTAGAAGCCAGGGATGATATTCAAAGTATTTTACCATCAGTGTGGCATCATGGTCACCCACCAATGAAAACAAATATCAGCTATAAACATTTAGTAGGATTATACCACAGCATGCTGGCTAAATTATCAATGCTAATAAAAGCTCAATAAATGTTTTAATTTTTTTTATGTGTGTCTTGTTCACATAGAGTTTTTCAAACTAGAATTAATATTTATAGGACATTATTATCACAGTATTTATGCTTTCTTAATAAAGTTTTATAATTTTATTTACATTTTGTTCATTAATCTATTGACACCTGAGGACTACAGAAAGCTTTTCTCAAGAACTTGGAAATAAGAGAAATAAGATCTCCCTCTGAGAGTTAAGACTATGAAATCAACTTTTACTGACAGAAGTGATCAGCTGTAATTACTGAAGAACTTCTTCAAATTGAGTAATCTAAAGATAACTCAAAGTTTATTATCACCTTAAAGCTGTGGCATATCTAAAGTGGAGAGAGAGAGAGATCTTATTAACACAGCATCTGTCACAGGGGACCTACTCAATAATGTAGTGCTACTGATGACTGGAAATCCTGCTCCAAGGCTTCTTCTAAAACCTTCTGTCTATGACTCAAGCATGCCTATCGGATATCTGATAAAAACAAACTTAAACTTCCTTTTGACTATTTCTTAAGACAAAAAAATGAAGATAAATTTCCTGACATTAAAAAGACCTTAGATTGAAAGTGCTGTAAAAGTACCAATAAGGAGAGATAAAAACCTCTTAGTGCCATTTAAGAATATCAGAAACAAAGAGAAAATTCTAAATCTTAAAGAAAGAAAGAGGAAACAACATAAAAAAGAACAAGAAAAATTGCATAACATGGATACAACACAATGGAGCAATATTTTCAATATAAATTCCAACATACCATTACCAACTTAGAGTTTTCCCCATGTACAAGGATGGTTTAATATTAGAAAATCCATAAATAATCTATAAAACTAATGAGTTAAAAGAAAAATACCACATGACCATCTTTAAAAATGCAGGAAAATTATTTTATAAAATTCAACATCAATCCACAATTTTGTAAAATTCAACATCAATTTCTATTCTTAACCTGATAAAGAAAACAAAAACCTAGAGGAATTATTACCCTAAATGGAAAACATTAGTGGATTGACAAGGCAATCAATCCCTAGGTCTCTGGGGCTGATAGATCTCTGGCTGCTCCAGAAAGGAGGGGAAGTAATTTTGTAACATAGGCTTCTTTGAGGAAAACAAGTTTGAAGGAACCCCAAAGTCAGGGGCTTTATATAGACAGGAAAGAGCATGAGAAGATGGGGCAAAGGGGACCCCTTAAGAGGAAATGGCAAAGAAACAAGGACACAAAGGATCTGGGAAGGGGCCTACTTCAAAATTTTCCCCAAGGTGAACCCTATCCATTCTTCTCACCTCACCTTTCCAGAAACCAATTCCAATGTTATTAAATCTGGATAGAATCTGCCTTCCCTCATATTCATTACCTGGAGTGATGGTAGGAGACTGTAGGAAAGTCAGGAGTCTTCACAGAGCAGGGCCCAGGACCCCTGAGGGACACACCCAGGAACTGGGGGTCTTGAATGATTGAGCTTATGCATCATTTAACAGAAACTCTGAGAACACTGGGAAGACCTTCAAGCGTCAGACTTGTTTTGCCCTTACGTTTTCACTACCCTCCTTTCTATAGCTTAAGAAATCTGAGTGCAAAATGTAGAACTGTGAGAAAGAAGGCGGATTCATTATATTCGGGATGGTATATTGGGACTCTAACCTTGTAATGAGATGACTCTTTTTCCCATATAGCAGCTGAGGTAGCATATGTTCTAAACTGTAGAGCATGCAATGTTAAATCGAAGATAGAAAGGAAAATGCTGTCCCAAGGAGTTTACAACCTGTATTTAATTATGAGTTCATTATGAATCCATGCACCAAAAACTGCCACGTAAGAGGGTGCTTACGTCTCAGAAGTCTAAGGTTTGCTATTTCCTTTGTTCATTTTCTTTTCACAATTATGAGGCTTTTAGGACTGGCTAAGATATAGAAAATCCGGCATTCATCATCGATGTTATTAAATACCATATTTATTTTATAAGAAGAAAATTTCAATTATTGGGCTAGTGTGTATTGAGAGACAGAGAAACAGAGAGACAGAGACTCAGAGCCTCTCTGAAGAAGTATTTAGAATTTGGCATTACTCACCATTGGAGAATCCCAAGGTTTTAATTTCCACAGTTAAGTTGCAATATATTTATAAGACATTATTTGGGGATGAAAATTCTAACTCTGCGAAGCAGAATAGACTGAGTAGGGAATTTAACAGCATTGCAACTGGATGAGTTGTTATTTCATTTATTTGAAAAATTTTTATTAAAAAAAAAAGCCTGGAACAAAGAAAATAACCATAGCTGACGTTATTCAGGACCATACGAGGTGATATTTAAACTTTGTATTAAAGAATGATTGGATTTTCAGCAAATAGATTGGGTGCAAAGAATGTTTCAGGAAGCAGGAATCCTGTGCACAGAGGAACATGGCACAGAAAGGCAGAACATGTTCAGGGACCAGCACATTGTGCAGTATCACAGAGGCCTGGGGCACTTGCATAAATAGTGAGGGGTTAAGGCTGGACAAGTGAAAGGAGGGGCCATGTAATAAGGAGCCATATATTCCTTATTTATCATTTAAGAAATTTTCTGCTGCGAGAGAAAAAAGACCCAATTCCAATTGGCTTAAGCAAAAAAAAAAAAAAAAAACAGGAGGGAGATTTATTGTTTCACAAAAGTGAACAATTTGGATGTAGGCTTTAGTCACAGCTGGATTCAGGGTTCAAATGAAGTCATTAGGGCTCCAGTTCTTCCCAGCCTTCTGCTGGATTGGCCTCTTTCTCTAACTCCACATGCAAATTTTCAGAATCAGTTACAGGATCACACCCTGGGGCCCAGACTAGGGTAAGGTAAGGGAGGCACGAAATTTAAGGGGACACCTAAAAACTCAGTAATCAAGATAAATAATATTTTAATGCAATCTTTTAAAAATTCAAAATGAAAGCAAAGAAATCTGCAAACGACATCAAAATTTCAAATATAGACAAGATCAGTATTATTGACTCCCTATCCCCCATCCCTCAGGCCCTAGTATGGCTTTCCTTTTTTTTTTTTTTTTTTTTTTTGTGATTTTTAAAACAGTTTATTTGAGCCAAACTGACAACATATGCCGGGGAGCAAGATCTCAAATGTTCTTTGGTATGGCTCCAATTTTAAACAAAGACAGAATCAGTAATAGTGCTACTGATACTAGAGGAGTAAATGAATGGTGAGGGTGGGGAGGGCACAACGTGATGCCCACCACATCAGCATTAGAAGTTTCAACTTTATCTGTAGGCAATAAATAATCATGGAAGAATTTTAATCAGGCAAGAGACATAAAGACAGTGGATGGAAAGAAGTGATAGGGGGATCGGAGGAAAGAAACTCAGGGACAGTAGGTAAGAGACTATTGGTCTAAGCAAGGCACAATAAAGCACAGACAAGTAGTGCCAGTTGGGAACAGGGGAAGGGAGCACAGGGTACATGGGAGACAAGAACTTAGAGGTAGTTAGGAATAGGAATAGTAGAACTTGGAGAAATGGGAAATTAGACATATTGAATAGTCAGAGATAGGTCTCTGGTTTCTGATTGTAGCAGCTGTTAGATGGCAGCACAAGAACCAAGACTAAGAATTCAGGATATGCATGGGCTGGCAGCTGACCCAAGGGAAGCAAGAGAGAGGAAGAAATGTAGTTCTAGACGTATCAACATTGAGGTAGCAATGTCCAGCAGACATAGGATCTGAATTCTCTGGACTGGAGAAGTGACTGGAAGGTATTGGCACATAAAAGGGATAGCCGAGATCCTGGGAATTACCTAGCTTGCCAGGTAGAGGAGAGTTGTACAGAAGGAGCAAAGAAGACTGAGGATGGAATTAATTCCATTAAGTGCAGTTTGAAAAAAGGTAACCCTAGCCCTATAATTCCTTTCTTATTGATCTTACAACAACTCCCAGAATATTTTTTTAATTCCGAAAATTTTCACACTACTTCAGCCTTGGGTTAAGTCAGTAAAAACATTTTGGTGTAATACTAATGCTATCTATATAATGATAGACTTTAAGTATACAGGATAACCACCCAGAGAACAGACACAGAGCACAGAATTTCCAGAATGGGAGGAGAGAGGCACTGAATGAGCAAACAGGTGCTACTTGTTGGGTTTGTGACCACCTGAAAAAACCTTGGTTTATAATTGATTTCTCAGGTTGGGCCTGAGCGAATTTCAGAGTATAAAAGTTTCCTTGATAGACATTTTATATACCCCATATCTTATTAAATTGGAGAGTTAAGAGAAACAAAAACAAAAAAATGTAAAAAAGAAGGATGACTTCGAGGTGGGGTCTGGGGTCTGGGCCCACTGTAGGTTTCTGCACTTTCTCCTCTCTCCAAGTTAGAAGTGGAAAAAAATCTCTCTGGAGGTCCCTTGCTGGTGCCAACTGTAAGAGAAATATAAGAAGGCATCATCTGACTCTCACTGAGGGGGCGGACAGACAGGAGACTCGCTCTTCCCCCCGTCTTTGAACGGAGGGACCACAAAGTAAAGTGTCTTAAAAATTTAGGTATTCCATCAGGAAATACTTGATTCAGTAACAGTCTGCAGTGCAACTTTAAAAAGCCCAATACAATCTACAACAGGGAGAAAGATTACTTTCATTTGCAAGCTAAGGCTGGAATTGTTATTTTTTATAGTGTGAGGTTTGGTGAAATTTAAAAATCTCTTGTTATTCTAAAACGTTAGCCTGCTTTTAATTAAGACACCATGTCAGTTGAAAAATGTGGCATATTTGCATAGAAATAACTATAGCAAACCAAAATCTTAATTTTAAGCCATTTTAATCACTTTCCCAGACACGCTAGTAATTACTTCTGGTTGACACCACTGAAGTGCTTTCCAGCAGCACTGAATATATTCATATCAACTGAAGTTTTCCCTAGTGTAGAAAGATGCCCAGGATAAATCTAGGAGTGAGCAAGTCACATTTTTCATCAGTGTCTAATAATTAGCAGAAATTCATTACTCTGTGTTTGTTTGAGCCTCAACAATATCAGCTTGTAATTACTGGTAGCTTAGGGCAAGGTAAATATTTGATGTGATGCTGGTAAATCAGCTTTTTGCAATAGAAGGAGTTAGCTGATCATGTATTTCTTTAGCCTTTAATAAGATTATAAGTATTAACCACAAAGGTGAGGCTGAACCTTCCCTATCTGTTGTGCCTTTGTGCTGCGGACAACTAACAGGAAAGAGACTGCCGTGGAACACCAAGCTAATGAACCCCTGGGGGACTAGGATTGTCTACTTCGGTTAAAAATAGGAAATTGCTTTTAGTAAATTCAGTGCAGGAAAAATAGCTACAGTAGCCTTATCACTAAGGTCCTATAGCTTGTTACAGAGCTAAGCTTTAGCCTAGTTTTGATTTAAATCTTTAATTTTTTTTTTTTTTTTTTTTGGAGTCTGAAAGCCTCAAGACAAATTTAAGCTTTCCTGGTTGGTTTATTAGATATGTTTTAAGCCTTAAAATTAAGCAATATTCTTTATGTAATAGCACAGCAGGTACATTCCACAACAATCTTCTCCAGTGGTATATATAAATAAGAAAGAGTCAATAAAAGTGCACAAGACTGTGTAACAGTCAAACATGACTACCTATACAGATCTCATTTATCCCATGACAGTCCAGCAAGGTAGGCAGAGCCAGGGGTATTATTCTCATTTTAAGAATGAGAGAACTTACTCTCAGAGAGGTGAGGCATTGACAGGATGCCACAGTTTTAGTCATTGGTGGAGTCAACTAAAACAGTTGGTCTATGTCTTCCAAACTCAGTCCAATGGGGAAGACAAGCAAGAAAGCCAAAGATTGCCATAGAATGTGGCAGGTGCAATGAAAGGGGTACATGAGGTCCTGTGGAGCACAGAGAATGGGCTCCTGATTCATTCTAGGATGGGAGAGGGAGAGTGAAGTCAAAGAAGGCCTCCCAAAGACTCTTAAGATATAAGTTTACTAAATAGAAAAAAAAAATGAAAAAAAATGTTTCTAGGGAGGGAAAATAATGTTCAAAGGCAGAAACCTGTGTCAAATCCATCCATTTTGATGGAATAATAAGCAGTTTGTAGGGTATAAGAGGAGGAAGTATGGGAAAGAATAGACTGGAGAGGTAGGAAAGGGTAGATCATGGTGAATGGACCTTGTGAGCCAAGCCAAGGAGATTCAACTTCATTCTGAAAATGATTGGAAACCATTAAAGAATGAGGGGTAGGTATATGAGTGTGGGTGTGTGTCTGTGTGTCTGTGTCTTTGTGTGTATGGGTTTATAAATTATAAATATATGTGGAGAGGGATGGATAGGGATTCTAAATATATGTAGCAGATAAAGAAGACTGTGCATTAAGGTTGTCAGTTTGGAAAACTGATTTGCAAATTAACATTTGTAAATAGAATCATAAACTAGTGTTGAATTGTCCTGAAAAGAACAGTTTAGAGATCACCTATCCAATAACCACATTTATGCTTGGGGAGATGGAGGGTCTTGCCTCTGGTCATGGAACTTGTGAGCATCCAGGTCAATAATTATTGCCAATAATAATCTTTTATTTTCATCATTATCATTTAGGTCAAAAATGTGTTTGAATTAACATGAATTTTATTTGATTTGTATTTTGCATCAACAACTAAGGTTGTCAATATCTCAAATAGATTTTATAATAAACTGAATGCAAATATGAGCTATATCCATATAGGAATGACAATGACAGGAAAACAGTAAAGTCAGTGTGGTCTTTTTGGGAGACCACATATTTATGTTACTGACACCAGTGTCAATGATACATACAATGTCATCCACTTCAGCTTTGGACTCATCTTTTGGAAATGCCTCCGAAACATTTGATTGTTTTGGCCTTCTGAATCCCAGAATGTCTAGGTTCAATCTTGGCTCCCTGCCTAGCTAGGTGAGTGACCTGGGCAACTTGCTTAACCACTTTGTGCCTCAGTTTCCCTATATAGGGAAAGAGAAATAATAACACCTACCTCTAGAGTTGTTACGAAGATTAAATGAATTACCACTTATAATGAGCAAAGAATAGTGCCTATCATATGACAGATATTACATAAGCCTATGTTAAATACAAATAAAGTGAAATGTAAACCATGAGACAGTTGGTATGATTAATTTTCATCATGTTCTGGTTAAGCTAACAAAGAGAATTCTAAAAATCAAACTAGAGAAAAAAATTTCTAAAGCACTTATATGCTGTAGATATCAGTCGTATTAGTCCATCATTTGCTATTATTTGTAAACTATGAATATTTATTCTTCTATTTGTTCAATGGTCGTTATTTACTTTTTGGCAAAATTTTTATATGTCAGTTAACATGTTAAAAACCCCTAAACAGCAAAAACCACCCTTTTTCAAAATTTATTTGTTTGTTTGTTTGTTTGTTTGTTTAAATTAGTTTCAAGCATACGGTAAATTGGTTAGACATCTATATAGTTCATAAAATGATCCCCCAATTGCTCCCTCCCTCCCCAGGCCTCCACCTAGCCAACATATTAATGCTAACTGCATTCCCTATGCCATGAATAAGCTGCCTTTACCCCATTGCGTATTCTTTTGTCATAGATTAAATGACCTAGGTGTGGGTTTATTTCTGGGCTTTCAGTTCTGTTCCATTGATCTATGTGCCTGTTTTCATGCCAGTATCATGATGTTTTGATTACTATAGCCTTATAATATAACTTGATATCAGCTGGTGCGATACCTCCAACTTTGTTCTTTTTTCTCAAGATTGCCATGGCTATTTGCGGTCTTTTATGGTTCTTCTTTACACCTTTAAGAGTCAGTTTTACTTAGATTTTTGGTGCTTATGCATACATTTCCTTTTCATTCCATTTACTTTGCCTTTCTTTTCAACAAGGGTGAGATAGTGTAAAAGACAGTTTATCATTATCTTTAGATAGATTTGAGTAATTTGTAATATCATTATATTCCCACTAGAATATTCTGCTTCATGACTCAATTTTTGCTAGTAGGGTCTGCAGTAGGTCATTGAAAGCTTAAGGACAGGCTTAATTAAAGGTAGCACTGGGAGAGACCTACGAATGAGGAGAGGCAATGATTTCACAGCAGCACACTGTTTCCTACCTGATCAAATGAATCAATGGATCAGCCTAGAGAGCTTTGCATTCATGCTCCAATCAATGAGATAAAGTAAATAATATAACATATAATGTTGGATTGCAACTGAGTGATTCCATATTTTATGAGAAACAGCAACTTACCAAAACATATTTAAAAAATGGGGCAAGTTAGGAAAAAAATGAAGCTGAAAACAAATAAAATTAAAACCACTTTTAAAAAACCCAACAAAAAATCCATGACAAATTGAGCTATTTCAATTCCACTTCTTGCACTATCTACACCTTAATCGAATTCTTTGTTAGATAAAATCTACATGTGGAGCTTTTCAAACAGCAAAAGACTGAAGACAAATTTCGTGAAGAAAATGTTAAATACCCCACATAATAGTCTTTGGAAACAAGACCAAGGCAAGGTCAACGTGTTGACCATCAACCAAAATATAACATTTGTTTAGGTGAAAGCAAAGAGCAAGTTACAGATAGAATAAAACACTTGAAACTGAAATGTCCTCTGAAGTATATCCATTCACAATAAAGTATTAAGTTATACTCTTGTGAGAGAGAAGTGAAACTAGCAAGAAGCTAGATCTATTCCCAAATTATTGATGTATTACAGCCCTCACCAAAATAGCCCAGCCTAGAGCCTAGTGATCCAGTGGAGTATTTGTGTCACAGATAGTTGAGTTAATTAGTAAAGACAATATAATAGAAATATTCTCTTAAAGTGAAAATGCTTCTGTATAATCTATTTGAAGTGTTAGCAAAAAAAGTATTTTTATGAGCTTCCAAGGATTAAAACCAAGGTCAGAGGAGACGTATTAGGCCACGAAGTGAAACTTTTTCTGCTGTCAATTACATAGCAGAGACAAAATGGTGAGTGCAAAGTCATCAGGGGATAGCCTCCCCTACCATGTAGGTTTAGTAGTTCAGAAGCATCTCTACTGTTATTTCTAAGAAAGCCTAGGATTTGCACCAAATCTGTTTATATTAATGCATAAAATATGCATTTTCAGTGTGTGGGAAAATGTAGTAATATCAAACTGCTGAAATTCAAAGAAAGAATTTTCCTGATGATACCATTACAATGTCTCTCTCCTTTTCTCACCAGCTATTGCACACCTTCAAAGGTCAAATCATTTAGGATGTAAGAAATTAACCTGTATCATTTCAAGAAATGTGCCAAATGAAATCCTTAAAGAAAAGATTGGCAAATCTATTTTTCGAAAATATCCTTGCTATCAATTTGTCAGGGATGTCTGAAAAGAGTGATTTGTGATCGAAAGTTCTTTCTACAGAAAATATATACATTTCCACTCTGTTTCATGATTGGCATGAATGGCCAATATTAATGCGCTTAATTATTTATAGTTTGACCTTTACTTTTCACAGAAATTCAAAGAGCAGATTTCCTTATAAATTCAAGATAAAGACCATACTAATTTTTAAAATAAATCAACTTTTTAAAATTAAAGGTGTACTGACTACTATTTTCATTTCTTATTAAATAATGAGATGAGAGAAGAAAATAAAAAAATAGAATTTCAATATATCAGATAATCTAATTTCATCTCTTCAACAGTGTGTATGCAGTTCTTCCTATGAGCAGAGCACTGTACTATATATAACATGAGAGAGGAGAGTTAGGGGGAAAAAGATAAAATAGGAAGTTCAGTTTACGAAGGCTAACTTTTTATTAAAGAGGCCTAACAATTTGCCTAAGAAGGTAAAACTATTAATAAGATGACACTAAAAATACAAATTAGTAGATCCACAGGGCAAAATTATTTGCTACAAAGTGTCTCTAACAGCTAAGAGAATGACAAATGAAGGAATGATTGCCATCAAATTAGAGAGCAGGCAGATTGCTACTCTGGGAAAAATTTTGAAACAAGTTAAATTTTGAAGAGTCTGGAGCAAGGTAGCCTCTCAGAACCTTACTTTCCTAAAACTGCCTCCCTATTTAAGCCTGAATTGTTCATTCACTACTTAGTGTCAGTCACTGTGCTGGGCAATGTAAATACAAAAAAATAAAACACCTGAATTCCTGTCCTCAGATAGCATAGTAGAGGAGACAGTCCTCTAATTCAAAGTGATGAGGATGGTAACTGTAATCAAGTTACAAAAGAAAAATGATGCTGTTCTACCTAGCAAGTTAGAGATGTTTTCAAAAGACAGAAACTGAATTGAGCCTTGAGAGAAGAGCAGAAGTTCACTAAGAAGAATGGGAGAGAAAGACATACCAGGCATAACAGCCATGCAAAGATTGCAGGGCACAAAGGTAGAAAAGCACATGGGGCTTCCAGAGCTGCAGGAAACCCCAAGTGACTGAACTGACAGCTGGGCTTGAGAGCCAGAGAATTGCTGGGGGACCACAGGGGAACTGATAGAAAGCGGATTGGGGCTGGAATGTAAAGAAAGTTATTTATGTACAAGTCTGTTGCCTCCTCAGCACTAAAAGCACATCAAGAAAAACAGCTATTTTTTAAATTATTTTCTTTACCTTTTTTCGGTGCTAACAATTGGTCTATGAGGGGCCAAGGAGAGAAATCATGTCAGATACTCACACTTTATTGTTACATAGTACTCTAAAATTAATCGTTCTGAGGGCAAAAGAAGCACATATGTAAGTATTTCTATGTTGGATATTGACTTGCAGCACTAATTTGAGTTCTTAAATAGGACAATCTTTATTATTCAGAAAAAGCAAATGCATAACGTGGGATAAAGACTGCATTTATTAACAAGCACTTCGCTTAATCAGCCTGATAGTTACTCTTGGCCAGACAAGCACTTATGAATTATGGCATTGCTTTTGGCAAAACTATTTATCTGTGTGACACGATATGTCACTTTTGAACTTCAACTTGACATCCATAAAATTACATTTTCATCAAAATGAAAGATCAAGCTTTCTGTGCTGACTCACTTGGGTCAACATTTTGTAAATGCCTGGATTTACCACTTGAACCATAAACCCTTTGTGAATAATTTTGCGCACTGATGTTTGATAGCCTAGGGCACAGATCATAATTTCCGAGCAGAAGAAGAGGTATCAAAGCAAAATGCATTTTCTTTCTGCATACAGGATGACTTACTCCAAAGTGTAATTTCATCAGGTCATATTTAAATCATCGAATAAACATTAACTTTATTGAGTCCCTAAAAGAGAGTAAACAGCATCAGTGGCATATCTCTTATTTCTTAGGGTTAGGAAAGAGCATCACCTCCCAGCTAAAGGATTTTCACTAGTGTAACAGGCACTTGCCACAAACTGCAGTGATTCCCTTCTTTATGTTAGACGTAATTTTAGGTTTTTTTTAAATAAACAATTAGGTAGAAATTTCAGAACTGACCAAAAGATGTAGAGATGAGTCAAGTGTTATTCTGTTCTTAATTCTCTAATCAAAATAGCACTACATAGCATCGAGGTATTACTTCTCTTGTCTGAGCCCCATTTGTGAGGCAGATTCTTTTATCAATATGAACAAGCAGTTGAGGACCTCTCATCCTGGTAAGTAAATAAAGAGGGTATGGCCATCAGACAGGCGGCTGCTTGAAAGAGGACATGGTCCAGTGCATCTTATAATCTCTTTGGACATAAATGATAAAATGTAGTCATAACTCAATTACCCATTCAAGGATTTTTAAATAAGCAGGTTCCTTGCACAATCTTTACCAAACACATTAAAGAGCAATCTGGCACCATTTTTGGAACAAGACTTTTCAAAGCAATTTTGCAAGTATAAATATCCTATTTGGTGCCATAATGTAAACTTCATCTTCTGAGAAAAGTGCATACCAGTTTTAATGATATTTACATAAAAACAATTTGTTAGTTCCAAATATTTCCCAAGGAAAAGAACAAAAAACATTAAATATGGTGATTGTTGTGGTGACTTTACTAAGGGTTCCTGGAAGAAATGATGACAGTAGTTCTCATTGCAGGTGAAAAGCTTGAAGACAAATCTTTGAGAAGTGCTTTTCCCCAAGAAGCATTTTAAATTGGAATATTACTGACATAGGTGGCTGAGGTAACTGTAAAAGTAGAAGAGAAAGTGCCTGGGTTTTTAGAGATATCTGCAGGAAGCACTAAATTGATCTCAACTAAAATGTGTAGAATTCTTAGGAGAGGGTTGGACCTTGTGCTAGATATCCAGCACTTACAAGAATCTCTCATTGACTGTCATAAACCAGTTTTGGTAATATCAGTATAGACCTTGCTAATTCTCAAATGTTAAAAGGCCAAGCTTCCAATTTCGATGACTGAGAAAAAGACAAATTACTTATGACAATTTCTGTTGCAACTAAGAGGAAATTCAGTTTGGCCTGGATTGAATAGCAAAGTGACTAATTAGCTCACCTAACTAAAAAATCCAGAGATAAAGAGGGCTTTAGACAAGCTTGATAGACCGCTCAACCATAGTAGGAAACATTCAATTTCTTTCAGGTCTGGCTCTCTCATAGTCACAAGTAGCTCTCAAGGCGACATACTTCCTGTTCAAGCTCAGAGGCAAAGGGGTTTTCTGGATACCACCCACAGAACCTCGGGAAAACACCCTCTCTAGAAAATTCCAGAAACACTTCCTTACTTCTCACTGGTGTTAATCCTGTGCACAATCAAGGTATATATCTTGTCAAGTCATAGGCTTTACTATGACTAGGAATTTTTTCCTTCTAATGCTATAGCCTTGATTTAATGGTCTTCGCCTTGGGCCAATTTCAAAAAGACTGTGCAGGAACAGCTCTATCCCAGCTGCATTTTCACAAAAGCAGTTACTACTTCTGCTCTCCAGCAGGAAGTATGTAGCAGGAGGTACCTGGGGGAGTCTTAGGGAATCAGGCTTCTCTTAACTTCCACCTTATGTTCAGCTGAGTCTTGTACCTCTTTGCTTTTGCATGCACTAACTTTAGCTTGGGAAAGAGATTCTTCAACTGCTAGACCCTAAACCACTTTAGATTACAGACTACCACATAAAAGCCCTCTTTTCACAAAGTTGGTGGTGGGCAAGGGTTCCTTCTCCCTTTTCAATTTCAGGCTAAATAGAATCCTTTTAGTAAGACCTTACTAAAGCTTAAAAAGGAGTTAAAATACTCCGTTATCCTCATTTTTTCTACCAAGTTTCCTAATGTTGCTCCCTTTGTGGGCAAAGGATCCTACAAGTAAGAATAAAAATATGTACTGCAAGGCTACAGTAATCAAAACAGCATGGTATTGGCATAAAAACAGATACGTTGATCAATGGAACAGAATAGAGAGCCCAGACATAAATCCACACCTATACACTCTCTTAATATATGATGAAGGAGGTAAGAATATATAATGAGGTAAAGACAGTCTCTTCAATAAATGGTGTTGGGAAAATTGGAAAGATACATACAAAAAAAAAAAGAAGCTGGACCATCTTCTTACACCATATATAAGAATAGACTCGAAATGGATTAAAGATTTAAATGTAAGACCTGAAATCATAAAACTTTTAGAAGAAAACATAGGGAATAAACTCTCAGATATTATTAACAGAAATTTCTTTTCAGATATATCTCCTCGAGCAAAGTAAACAAAAGAAAAAATAAATAGGATTACATCAAACTAAAAAGTTTTTGTACAGTAAAGGAAACCCTCAACAAAACAAAAAGACAACCGACTGTTTGAGAGAAGATATTCCCTGATGATACATCTGATAAGAGGTTAATGTCCAAAATTTATAAAGAACTTATACAACTCAGCAACAAAAAAAACAAACAATCCAATTTAAAAATGGGCAGAAGACTTGAACCGATATTTCTCCAAAGAGGAAATACAGATGGCTAACAGACATATGAAAAGATGCTCAAGGTCGCTAATCATCAGAGAAATGCAAATTAAAACCACAATGAGATATCACCTCACACCTGTCAGAATGGCTATCATCAATAAATCAAAAAACAGCAAGTGTTGGTGAGGATGCAGAGAAAAGGGAACCCTCATACATTGTTGGTGGGATTGCAAATTGGTACAGCTGCTATGGAAAACAGTGTGGAGGTTTCTCAAAAAATTAAAAATGGGTATAGCTTTTGACCCAACAATTGCACTTCTGGGTATTTATGCAAAGAAAACCAAAACAATAAATCATAAAGATCTACGCACTCCAATATTCATGGCAGCACAATTTACAATAGCCAAGATATGAAAGAAACCTAATGCCTATCAACAGACGATTGAATAAAGAAATTATGGTTCATATATACAATGGAATATTACTCAGCCTTTAAAAAAATGAAATCCTACCATTAGCAATGACATAGATAACCTAGAGCTTATTATGTTGAGTGAAATAAGTCAGACAGAGAAAGATAAATACCATATTATTTCATTTACATGCAGTAGTATCTAAGGAACAAAAAGAACAAAATAATCAAAAACAGACAGAGGGGAGGGGGGTTGGAGGCTGGGAGAATGGGGTAAAGAGTTAAAGAAGTACAAATTAGTAGTTGATAGTTGGGCATGGGGAGCATGGCATAGAGAATGTAGTTAGCATTAATATTATGTCTAAGTGGAAAGCCAGGGGAGGGAGGGAGCAATTGCGGGGATCCTTTTATGAGCTATATAGATGTCTAACCAATGTACTGAATACTTGAAAGTAATTTGCATAAATAAATTTATTTTTTAAAAAAGAGTAAAAATAGATGATTTTCCGGGACTATGCCCAATGAGGGATTCTTCAATTAGAAAGAAATCAGATACTAGATCACCAAATAATAATAACGAATATCCACTGAAGCTGAAGATATAATTTCTCTCAACTATCTTTTATCAAAGCATCTTATTAATCTGCTTAAAACCAATGAATCTTGGTCGTGGTGTGGCCCTGGCTCATGGCCTGGTGATTAGAAAATGAGTAGACATAGTCCTGGTAATAGCAGTGAACTTACCAACTTCTTTAAGAGATGCATAGTAATACTTGGGGGGAATGTTTTGTGAATCAAGGAAGGGGTTTCTATATCCCTACAGTCTCAAGATTTCACATATGAGTGAGGTAAAGCTTTGTATTTGTTTCAGAAAACAAAATTTTCTGTCATCTAAATCAATCTTTGAAATCATCACATTCCATATCTCCATGAATGAATATCTCTCTCTCTCTCTGTGTGTCTCTCTCTCTTTCTCTCTCTCTCTCTCTGAAAATCTTGCTTAAACTTCTTGGTTAATCAAGAGAACATCATCTTTACAGACAACCAACACTTTCTAGGAGAATACCAGACTTGATAAAAACACAGAGGATTTATTAAAAGATTGTTGCCCCAGATCCATTTGCGGCAGTGTTTCTGGAAAAGGACACTATTGTCATTTTGGGTGGGACAATTATCCATTGTGCAGGGCTATTTCATACATTGTTCAAATTTAATATCCCAGGCCTCCAGACACTAAATATCAGTGGTACTTCATTATAATATACATTATAATCATTACATATATTCATTATAATAACAAAGATTGTTATGGTTTCCAATGTTCCCTAAAGGGACAGCACAACCACTAGTTGAGAAACATTGGTTTATAATCTAGCTGAGAAGATGAAATATACAAAAAAAAAGATCTGACTATCAGAGAATAGTCAGCATAGGCTAAGAAATGATTCATAGTGGCAGTTGCCTGACATACAGAGGTATGCAATAAATGTTAAATGAATGAATAGATGGATAAATAAAGATGGAACTTTGGAACTAAACATGCTGGAATTGGAATGTTATATTCTTACACTGCAGCTGTAATTTGATCTAATTTGTCAAAAGGGTCTCACCTACCCTGAATAATTGAATTTAACTAGTCAACATGCAGTTAACATTAGTAGCTTTTTGAGACATTATTTCAGCGAAGGATTTTTTTTAATCCTTACACCCAAGGAAAATAAAGACATGAAGGGAGAAAATGGTCCTAGAAAAGATTCCATGCTTCCTAATATAAGCTTTTGGATTGTCTTCCTCCAAGACTCAGTCACAACAATAAAAAGCTACCTTTTATTGAGCACTTACCATGGACCAGGTATTGTGCAAAATGCTTTCCATACTGTGCCTCTTTTAATCCTTCCTCCAAGAGTCCTTCACAGGTGAAGAAATCATGGCTCAGAATGAGTAAGTGGCCTGCTCAAGGTCACCCCGCTCACAAATGGCAAAGCTGAGATATAATCTCTAACTCGTTTGACTCTAAAAGCCCTCACTCATTACACTCCACTCAGGCCTCAACTCCCGTGAGCCCAGAAGCATCTTGAGAGATAAATGACCTGATCAGTGACTGCATCAGCCTATTTGAAGAGGGGCTATGTATCTTTCAGGCCATCAGAGGGATGCTGTATGTCTTTTATTAATGTTTACATTGAGTAAAAACCATACCTTAGAGAAAAATACCAAATGATTATAGTATGCCCTTAATATAACACATATTATGTATCAGGCACTGTCTAAATATAATATGTGTTTATTTTCGATCCTCAAAATCCTACTAGTCAGTATTACTGTCAGCCCTAATTTACAGATAGTAATTTCAACATGGAGAAATTAAGTAAGTTGCCTGAGGTGACATGGCTGGCTGCAAGTAGAAAAGCTGAGATTCAAAGGCAGATAAGCTGGTGCCAAAGGCCAGGGTCACAACCACCACTCTTCATCACTTCTCACGGAGACCATGCTCGCGTTTTCACATTTCTCACTGTCTCTGTGTAAAGCAATGACCAAGGCTTTCAGAAGCAGCTTTATTATTTGAGATTTGGAAATAATACACTTCTTTGCAAAGTGGAGATGTAGAGATAAATTATTCAATTCAATAAATAAATATTCTGTTTATGCACAGTCACTCCTTTTGTACAAAACACTCTGGACTTGTATTTTCTTTACTAAGACCTAAAGGGGAAATAAAGAGGAGAGAAAATCTGATGGTGAGAAAAATGTTATGGCCATGATAAAATGGCTTTTTAAATATGAATAGACTTCAAGATCTTTTTTTTAGTCAGGTAATATCTAACTGACTATAGGAAGATTAACAAGTGTAAGACAATGCATTTGAATTGCACAGAATTAATATTTAATTTGGTATCCATGGTACAGTCTCAAGCACAGGACAAGGTGATTTTTAAAAGCAAACTAAGGAGATAGCTCAGATCACCTAGCACTCAATTGCTGTGAGCCACCTCTAGGGCCAAATTTACATGAGTTAATCAGTAAATTAATTCAATAATTCAGCCACCTATTTTAACCCTTTTCTTAATATAATCTCATAACCTTTGGCCCATAGAAACGGAACTCATGCAAATCAATTAAGCCCCTGCACATGGACTACCTTAGGCAGAAAAAAAAGGAAATCTCTCATCCCACAATATTCCAGGAAAGAAGAGAGGCTGGAGGCTGGGAGAGAAGCCATTTAACTGAATTTCCTCTCTCTCCTGATTTAATTGTACTGCACGGAATTGACTAACAAGACCATATGAGAAAACCCATCCAATTATTAAGAATTAGGTACATCCATTGCCCTTCATACACCATTGGCTTGATACACTTTGGAAAACAATGCAGATCCAAAAAATTCAAATATTTAAGTAAACTCTTCTCCCTAGGAGAGAAATGGTCTTGTCATCAGGCTGAAATCATCCTGCAGTACTAGAAAGGGTGCACAATGCTAAAAACTGGGACCTTGGGAACTAAAAGGAGGCCTACAATAATCCATGGAAATAACAGAACTCTGTTTTATACTACATATTGTTGCAGAAATAGAAATAACTGTTATTTACTGAGTACTTACCATACGTGAGGTATATGCTAAACATTGGGGCAATGTGGATTGCCAGTAAAGGTGGCAGAGTATATAAATGCTGTTCCTGCCTCCTCTCACGATCACATCAAAGTTACAACTAAACTACAGAATAACTATCACTAGGAGTTATCTGAAGTCCAGCTAAATATAAGTCCTACAACTGGATACATACAGAAAAGCCCACCTCGAGACTGGTAGGTAGGGCAGAGATGCCTGGTCCCATACCTGCTTATGACAATTAAAAATTCAGGAGAGATATCTTAGCTGCAAAGTTCCCCTGGAGGAGTGAGGGGTCCCAGCCCCACACCAGGCTCCCCAGAGAAGTCCCCACAACTTCTGGCAGTGAAAACCAGTGGAGATTGTGGCTGAGTGAGAAGGAGGGCTATGGGAATCCCAGGCATTTCTCTTAAAAGGCCTACACACAGATTTACCTGCTGAGGAATTCACATGCTCTGAGCTCCAGCACTGGGGTAGCAGCTTGAAAGGTGCCAGGGACATAAGGGGAGGAACTAAGTTGTGTGGCTTCAGAGTGAGGGTTGGAGGGATAGCTTTTTCCCAGATAGAAGTACTAGCAGAGGTCACTGTTCTTTTGTTGGGCCTTCCCTACACCAAGCTTGTACACACAGGTGGCCACTATAGCTGAGTCTCCATCAACCTGGCTAACAATGGTCACCCTGCCGTGGTGATTCCCTGAGACCCCACCCCACCCAACTTGAGGGCCCACCCAAGCCTCTTCCAGTGGCTTTTCCATACAAATGGCCTGTCTTGGCTCATGCTGCAAACTTTCTTAAAATGTCTCAAAGATTCACAGAACCCAAACCAGCAGCATCAGGTCTCAGTGGGCCTCATACCTCTTGCTGAGCAGCCCCACGCCCGGCACTAGCAGCAGCTGGCCTTGGTTTGCTGCTTGGCCTCTCATGGCACCTCCAAGCCCAGCGTGGGTGGTGGCCATCTGCAGATTACTTGGTGGCTCATGCCAGGTGGCCCCAGGCAGGGCACAGGCTGTGGATGAATTTGGCCTGTGACAAGGCCCCTCTCAGGAGGCCCGGGGGGTCAGCACTCCTGGTGGCTGGCTTTGCACCAAACCAGAGCACCACCCTGGGCTACATATGAAGACAACACATCCAGAGAGCAGACTGGGCAGGCACCAGAACCCTGCTAAAGTGAGTCCTGCCCGTAGGGTCAGCCCTTGTACAATAGCTCCTCCACTGTAGTCACCAGTCAACCTTCAATCAGCTCCACTGATGTGCAAACAGCAACCAAAGCTCAACTACAACAGGAGGGCACACACAATCCATACAAGGGACACACCTGGAGCACCTGGCTCAGGCGACCAGGAAAAACTATAGACTGAGCCTCACAGGACACCTACTATATAAGGCCACACTACTAATACCAGGAAACATAGCAGCCCTACCTAATAACAGAAACAAATACAGGGAGGTGGCCAAAATGGGGAGACAAAGAAACATGTCCAAAGCAAAAGAACAGAACAATGCTCCAGAAAAAAATAAACAAAATGGAGACAAGTGATCTACCAGAAGCAGAGTTCAAAACACTGGTTATAGGGATGCTCAATGAACTTAAGGGAAGAATAGATTAACACAGTGAGAACTTTAAAAAAGAGATAGAAAACATTAAAAAGAATGTCATAAATGAAGAATACAATAACTGAAAAGAAGAATACATTAATGGGAAATAACAGTAGATTAGATGAAGCAGAGGACTGAATCAGCAATTTAGAAGGTAAGATAGCAGAAAACACCCAATCAGACAAGCAATGAGAAAATACAATCCAAAAAAATTAGGACAGTTTAAGGGGCCTCTGGGACAACATCAAGCATACCAACATTCACACCATTGGGGTAACAGAAGAAGAGAGAGCAAGGAATTGAAAACTTATTTGAAGAAATAGTGACAGAAAAGTTTCCTAATCTTGCAAAGGAAATAGACATACAAGCCCAGGAAGCGTAGAGTTTCCCAAACAAGATGAACCCAAAGAGGCCCACACAAAGACACATCATAATTAAAATGTTAAAGGTTAAAGACAAAAAGAGAATATTAAAAGCAGCAAGAGAAAAGCAATTAGTTATCTACAAGGGAGCTCCCTTAAGACTGTCAGCTGATTTCTCAATAGAAACTTTGCAGGCCAGGAGAAATGGCAGGAAATATTCAGTGATGAAAAGCCAGAACCTACAACCAAGATTATTCTACCCAGCAAAGCTATCATTTAGAATTGAAGAACAGATAAAGAGCTTTACGGACCAAAAAAAAAAAAAAAAAAGCTAAAGGAGTTCATTGACACCAAACCAGTATTACAAGAAATATTAGAAGGACTTCTTAAAAAGAAGAAGGAAGAGGGTAGAGGAAGAGGAGGAAGAGAAGCAGAAGATTAAAAAACATATGAATAATAAAATGGCAATAACTATACATCTATCAACAATTACTTTAAATGTAAGAGGATTAAACGCTCCAATCGAAAGATAGGGTAGCCGAATGAATAAGAAAACAAAGCACTTACTAAATATGCTGTCTACAAGAGGCTCACTTCAGATGGAAAGACACACACAGGCTGAAAGTAAAGAGATGGAAAAAGATATTTCATGAAAATGAAAATGAAAAAAAAAAAATAGGTAGGGAAGCAATACTTATACCAGACAAAATAGATTTTAGAACAAAGGTTAAAACAAGAGACAAAAAGGAACCAGTAATCCCACTGCTGGATATTTATCCAAAGAAACCCAAAACACTACTTCGAAGGGACATGTGAATCCATATGTCTATTGCAGAATTATTTACAACAGTCAAGATATGGCGGCAACCTGGGTGTCCATCAACGGATGAATGTATAAAGAAGAGGTGGTACATATTACTCAGCCATAAAAAAAAAAAATGAAACTTTGCCATTTGCAACAACACAGATCAACCTAGAGGGTATTGTGCTGAGTGGAGTAAGTCAGAGAAAGACAAGTGCCATATGATTTCACTTACATGTGGAACTAAAGAACAATATAAGCAAACAAACAAAACAGAAACAAACTCAGATATAGAGAACATTTTGATGGTTGGCAGATAGGAGGGATGTTGGCGGGGGTGAAAAACAGGAAAGGATTAAGAAGTTAAATTAGTAGTTACAAAATAGTCATGGGAATGTATAACATAAGGAATATAGTCAATAATATTGTAATAACTATGTATGATGTCAGATAGGTACTAGATTTATTGGGGTGATCATTTTGTAAGTTATATATATGTCTAATCACTGTGTTGTACACCTGAAACTAATATAATATTGTATGATAACTTAATTGAAAAATTAAATTTCTTTATTTAAATAAATAAATAATGGGATGATTTAAGATATTAGTAATCAGACAACCTTGGGTCTGATTTTGGTTCTTCCACTTGCATGGCCATTTTGTCATCTACTTTCCTTGTTTGTAAAAAGGGGTCTACTTCACTCTCACCTGGACTAATAGCAGTCACAGGTGTTTAATAGGAAAAATTGTGTCCTCTTTCTCCTACTTTCCCCACTTTTAATGGCACCTCTTCCACCCTAGACCCTCAGTGCTCTGACATGTGTCTAGGTCAGGAGAAAAAGGATAGAGGGTTTTGCTCTAGGCTCACCCAGTAAACTCCTATATGTCCTCAAGGGTCAATTTGGCTTCAGCATCTACCTTCCCAGATGGTTTTACGCTCCACATGCTACTTCTCAGATACCCTGTGCATGATTCTGTAATAAGACTCAACACTTTGTGATGTATTACACATGTATGCACATGTATCTCCAACCGAGAGTTCTCTGAGGATAAGTGTGAAATCTTAATCGTTTCTGTTTCCCCAACTTTTAGGAAAGCACTTGACATACAACAGGAGCTTAGAAAATAGCTGATGAATAAATTAGTAAATGAATGCTCTGCTAGTATCATTCAAATGTATTTTTAATCTCCAGAATTATCTTGGGAAAATGATTTTTATCATGCTTGAATAGATAATTACATGGCCCTATAAGTTGTTAATCTAATATTTTCTGCTGCAATTTGAGCCACATTCCTTTGTCGGGTCCTCAATGAAGACAGAGAACAAGTCAGCAGCATCTGTACTTCACTGACCTAGCTGGGGGCTTCCCAAGCTTTATTTCAGGCCATAGAGTTGTCACTCTGGGAAATGCAATAAGGAGGAGACCCACTTCAGAAGTTATTCTGTAACACTTTTCTTTCTCAAACTAGCAGCCAAAGCATTGGGGATAGGGCAGACAAAGCAAAAGAGAAGGTGTCACCAACAAAACCCAGTAGGAGTTGGGGTAGCAGTTTTGCTACTAAATTGTGGGATCCCTGGTGAATTTTCACTGCAGAGTTTCAACTTCTCAAGTGGCCTGGTAAACCTAGAAAATGTGCATGCCTCCTGAAGGCCAGTGAGCAGGATCCAATGACTGAGCACAAGAAAATGGGAAAAAAAAATGGTCTGATAAGAGGTTTTGTTTTTCCTTAGTTCCTTGGCATGGGGGAAAAGGATTTGTTGTTGGTCTTTCTTTCTTCTGAAGAAAGAAAATGATGGTAATGTCAGTAAGAGATGGAGAAAGGGCTCCTCCTTATCATCTTCTCTGATAATACCAAAGATATGGGTAGGAAAATCTCTGTGGAGGAAGAGACATAAAGAGGATTTCTCCATGGAGAACAAGAATCCCAACAGAGGCACTGGTGCCTTGGCCCCCAGCATGGCCATAGAACATAAATTTTCTTGACACCTTGATAATTCAAAGTGTTGTAGTGGTTATTCAAAAGACTAAATTTGTAAGGGGTTCTCTTTACCGATGCAGCTAACAGTAACTTATGATACCGTTTTCCTTTGATAAAATCTATATATCTATCACCATGCATCTAAAGAGATTGCAAAATCACAGTCTAACTCTTGGCTACCTTTTGAGGTCCATACAAGTCATTCTATTATGCATTTCCCTCATGTGTCAAGCTGCATGTTCCCACCCCTTGCAATGCCTCACATCCCTGTCATCGATTGCACTTCTAGACATCCCTCAGGACTCAGATCAAATGTCTCCTCCTCTGTAATGCCTTCCATGATTTCCACAGATAGAGATAAATGTTCCCACTGATCAACACACCGTGGCAGCATTTTCCTAATGCTGTTCCTCTTTGTTTATGTGTCTGTCTTCTCCCCTTGACTGTGAGCTCTCGCAAAGTAGGGATCATTTTGTGCTGGGGATCCTTGGATCTTTGTACATATCTTTGTATCCCCAGCACTTAAGACTTTGGTATCTTAGACTCTAAACAAATTACCGATAAATTTATTAATAATCAATTAATCAAAAAGTAACCAGTTGTCTAGCTAAAGGGATGTCTTTCATGATCTGAGTGGACTCAAAGTCAAAGTCAAGCTCCTCCAAAATAAATAAATTAGATCCTGGATATCAGGAACATCCTACCCCAAATATATATATATTTTTATATATATATTATAATAATACATATTCATATATATAATGAAATGTCAGCAAAGCTCTTTGGCTATTTTTTGTAATTAGGATCAGGATGCAAAAGTTTGAGGATTGTTAAATACGTATATACCCTATAACCCAGGAATTTCACTCCTAGGTTTATACCCAAAACACATATGTCCACACGAACATTTATACATGAATATTCGTAGCACTTTCATTCATAACACTCAAAAACTGAAAATAATCCATACATCTACCAACAGCTAAGTGAATAAATAAATTGTGCTATAGTCATACAACATGATGTGACTATTATCCAGCAATAAAAAGAAAAAAACTATGAATACATGCAACAGCACAAATGAATCACAAAACAATGTATTGACTAATTATTTTATTTACACAAAGTTGAAAAATAGGCAACAAAAAATATATCTACAGTGGTTATCTTGGATGGGAGCATTTGATTAAAAAGGGACACATGGAGACTTGCAAGGATAATAAAAACGTTTTGTATCTCAATTTGAGTAATGATAACACCAGTGCGTATACTTATAAGAAGTCATTGAACTTGTGATCTATTTTACTGTGTGTAAATTATTCCTCAATAAAACAAGAAAGTTTGAGGACTACTATTATTAAAGAACGATGCACTTCAAGAAGTAATAAAATAAGCATTTTTCCTTAGGAGATGGAAAACCTCAGGTATGTTCTACTTAAGACATCACCTCATATAAGAGAATATACAGCATTACACCTAGCATAATGACCATGCAAAAATGACAAATTGTCAGTCTATTGAGCAACTAAAGAGGAAAAGGTGTTGTTTGAAAGCCTTCATTAAAATTTCACTTTTGCTTGCCTGTCATACTAGGTCTTAAATCAATTCTCTGATTATGAATTGCTTATTATAATATTGCCTATTATTTTAGCCTCTTTTTTATGAAAGTGAAGAAAAATATTTCAACTTGAGGAGGCAATCAGGAAAATGTGATTGCAAGTAATAGCGCACAGGCATTTTATGAAGTCAAAATGATTGGTAAGTGATTTGAGATCTATGAATTAAGAGCAATGCAGCATGTGCCTGGCTATCCTATCAGAAAATAATTTCATTTTGACAATCTGCACAAAGACTTCAATTGGTATCAGCAGTCGACAAATTAATCTAAAACCTATATCTTGTATCTGTTCATGAGACTCAAATCAATGTTACTCAGCTCTTTATTACTAGACACCCTCCCTAGGACCCCAGTGACTATTGCGGATTCAGAAGCTCCTTCATTTGTACACACACACACACACTCACTCACACACACACACACACACACACATCTATCTTCCACTCATTGGTTGGACTTCGGAGTTATGTTCCAAACTCTCCCACTTATCACTTATTAGCAAGTTACGTAACCTCTCTGTTCTCCAGATTACTCATCTTTAAAATAGAATAATAACAGAATGTATCTCAGAATTATTTCCAGGTTAAACATGCCACAGGATCTAGCTCATCATAAGTCTCAGTAAATGCTACAAGAAAAGCAACCATACAAAACTTTAGAAATGGAAGAGATCTTAGATATGATCAATTCATAGATAGATAAGGATACTGATGCTTAGAAATGGAAACTGACTTCCTGAAATCGCACAGATATTTGTTGGCAGAACTGGTACTAGAACACAAATTTCTTGACTCTCAAACCAATGCTCTTTTCAACATTACTGTTCTTTTCTCTTCTGTCTCCCAACTTTTACTATGTCAGGTATCCATGAATATGAAGAGACTCTGATCAACAGTCAAAAGACTCATATTCCACTCCCAGACTGACTTCTTCCGAACTTCTGATTTCTCTACTATAAAATGAAGGGATTAGAAACATATGATTGCAGAGATTCTGACCAGCAATAGTATCCTGTGATTCTATTAGCAAATCCATACTCCGCACCATTTTCAAGGGTGAAAAGTGGGGAAAGAATCACTTACACCACCATTTACAGTCTTCAGCTCTGTCTAGTCTTGCACTCACCTCTTTGATGTCTCCCTCCTATATTTTCACACTCTTCCTGGAACAATATGGATAGGAATGTAATAAGCACAGGTGAGGTAGGGAAATAAAGTCTAGAAAAGCATCCTTAGCAGGAGAGTAGATGGTGTGTTCCTCGTGCTTGATGTTTTATACAACAGGCACCTAAATTAAAGAGCAGCCAGCAGTCCTATAAGGGTGCATTGCATGTTTTGTAGAAATAAACAGCAGATAAAGTCTAAGAAATAATTGCAATTCTGTCTCCAGGATAATGTGTGCCTCTTCTTTCTCTACCATTAAAAAGGTGCTCATTTACAGTAACAAGTTATGCACACACAAGTTTTAGAACTACAGGGTGTATATCCTAAGCATATTCCTGCTATAGGTTAAAGGAAGAGTGGAGGTGAACTAGACCATAGTGACAAGAGAGAGAAAGATGACTCATCATCCTCTCCAACAGCTTTTAGATAATTTGGGACAGATCTAGATGCATAGCAGAGCTCCGGAAGTGGCATGGAGGAGGCTGGCAGAAAATATAGTACAAGATAGCAGTAAAATGAACCAGGTTGGGCTGGGTGAAGAAGGGGGTTACATCTGTTCTCCAGGCAGCATTGAAAACATGAAATGGCTGCTCATCTTGTCCCTGAAATCTTTTTTCCTTTAAATCCCACATAGCCTGTCAAGTCCAAGGACAGAACCAGAGGAGCTGATTCATGTAGTTAGAAACAACTGGTTGAGCAGTGCATCAGACATAAAGGATATTGAATAGTCTCATACTTCACCCAGAAAGAGGACAATACAGGGATTCCTTTCATACGATGAACAGAAGAAGGAACTGAGGTTGCTTAGCTTAGAGAAGAGGTCAATCTGAGGCAAAGAGGGAAGGTTCGAACATATAAAGGGCTAAGACATGGTGAAGAAAAGCAGTTACTTCTCCTTAGCTAAAGTGAACATAACTCTCATTTTCTCTGGGACAGTATGGGCTATGTCTGTCGGCTCAGGGCCAGTTTAGCATTCATCCCATTGGAAATATTTTTCTTAAAGCTGCACTAAGATAACTCAGAATGTGTTTGGTAGACTTCCACTTTGAAGTTTCAGCTTCTGCCATTATTCTCATTTAGCTTTGTGTAGGATCCCACGCAGTGAACAGAGATCTAACTTTAAGAGACAGTTTCTAACTGAAAGATAATAAACAACCCATCTCTCTCTTCTCAACCCTTTCAGAGGCAATGTGACTGACACTTCCCTTTCAAGAAGAGCATGCTAGGTGCTTACTCTCCCATATGGCAAAAGATATTCATACAAACACAGGAAAAACTTCCATCTCAGGTATGGGAGAGTGGTCTGCATTGCTCCCCCTACTGGTGACTTGGTGAATGAGCGAGGTAGATGAGCTTGTGGAAAGTCTAGATGCACAAAGAGACCAGGCTCTCAGATCATCCATGAGTGGGAAATGCGAGAAATCGGAAGTAGAGTCTGGACAGTTCTGCCATAGAGTACAATATAGAAAGTAGTCTGAACCCTCTTACTAAAGTGGTTTTTTCATTCATTGTATGGAGTTTTATTATCTGGTAATAATTTTTATTTTGTAATAAATGTTTTGGCAGCAATGATTTTTTTAAATGCTTAATAATAAAAGATTAAGTACTGAATTTCTATTTCTCAAGAATGTTGAGATTTATCATACACCATGAGCATATCGTGATATCACTGACCACGTGAAAACCCGCAGACACAAATCTCTGAAAAGTATCAGCATCTATTTCAAAAGTTAAGAAGCCTGAGCCCAAAGATAAAGATTTAACTCTTTCAGCCACAGAAGGTGTATTTATATATCACTCTCTGAGGCATGACTTCTAATTTAGATCAAAAGACTGTTCTTCTAAATTAATTTTAATTATTTTATATTCTAAATGTTTCTGTACAAATACCAAAATTAAAGAGAAAGCTGTATAGCTTGACTCCACAAGCAAAAAAACTTCACAGTTAAAAATTGTCAGTTTTATATCAGTGCAATCACTGAAGTTCCAAAGAGAAAATCAGTTAATTCCAATAATAGCTCCAATATTTTCAATATCTCTTTCTCATGAAAAAGTTCAACAGTGAAAATTAAAATTTCTGTGGTGGAAATATAATTTTTGAAGTACAGTATAATGGTCAAAGCAATATTCTTACTAAATTAAGGAACCCCTGAAGAGAACAGCAGAAAAGAAAACCTTTATTAAAGTCCATGCATTCTAATCCTGCTGTGTCAATGGCTATTCTGATAAGGCTGATGTATTTCCTAGTGGCAAACAAACAAAAAACATTTCAATATAACCTATGGAGAAGAAATGACTTGGAATTGGTTATGGACAGACAAAATCATAAATTGCAATATTTTACCAATAAAAATAGAAGTATAATGGTAACATTTTACAAGTGTTTTTATTTATACACATGATTAGCATAATTAAACTTGGAAAAAAATTAAGGAAGCTAATGTAAAATTTTAAAAAGCTCAATTTGCCTACCAATTAGAAAACACTTCAAAAAATAATGCATTTTTATTATCTGTATCCCCTTCCACTCCTTTTTGCTCTCAAAACTGTTTTAATTCTTCTCAAAAGTATCCTGATGGGCACCCCATCTAAAGCTCAGGAGAACAAAATTAATACTGTTAGAGAAAAGTGGTAAGCAGCAGATTTTAATTCAAAGTAAGAAAGAGCTTTCTAATAATTAGAGGTATTGACAAGAGGAAGCACAGTGTGGTAGGAGGATCACCAACACAACGACCAACAAGAGGTAGCTAATTTCATATTGACAACAGAATGGGCTATTTCCCGAGGCCATGAGCTCACCATCACTGGAAATGCTTAAACACTACAGTAAAGGGACCTGCCTGAGTTGAAGGAGGATCCAAAATATCTCTGAGTTTCCTTTAAATTCTATGATTTATTTATTCAACAAATAATTATTACTGTCTCTTGGATTGCTCACCTGGGATGAAGCTGGCTGCTATGTCATAAGGCATCTTACACAGAATTGTATGAGATGATCTAAATGTTATAAGCTGCTGGAAAAACACTGAGAGCCTACTATTAGGCACTTTTCTAGTGGTGGAAAACAGTGTTGGCGATTCTATGGTGTAATAATTGTATAAAGCTATAATAATCACCTGATAGTGGCCTCCCAGAAAAATGGGTAAATAAGTTAAGTCTAGAGTAGTGAAAATAAGTATGTGAAAAAACTCTGAAAACTGCTAAGTGCAACACAGGTGCAAGCTATAATTATTGTTATGTTAGACTTACATCTTTAATTTATCCTATATTTGATCATTAGCTATACATACATCTGTTTTATATACTCTTCCAGGTTGAGGTTTTCAGATTTCTGTTTCTTAGGCTGGGCACAATTTAATTTGTGTTAATTTATATTTAGTCCCTCCATGTAAGCATGTTCTACCTCCCCAAGTAGCTTATATGAATCTTAATGTAAGGGTCCTTCCTGCATTTTCCCACTTAGCCCTCACAGTGTTGATTGAGTTTCAGTACTCAGGGACCTAGGGAGACGAGAATGGCTGCATAAAGGTACTTTCTTCCCCATTTGGCAAGAGTCATGTCTCAAATCGTTAGCACTTTTTTCTTACAAAGAGAAACCCCATTTTTTTCTCCTTTACTGTTCCTGCCTCCCATTATTCCCCCACAAAGTAAAATTTTATTATGACAGGACTCAAATCCTTAAAATCCTATGAGTACTTCTTAATAGAAGTTCAAATCTACTGTTGCGCCCAGTAGCTTTTGATTCCAAAAGAGATAAAGACTTATGTCTCAATATCTAATTATTTTCCACTCTCCTCAATCACACTGGGATCCTTTTATCATTATTATAATGTTGCTTTGCATAAATGGCTGAGAACCTTTAGTCTGTGCTCTTGAGAGCTGATCTGAATCACACCCACAGAGCATATTGTGTGAACTTGCAATTATTTCCTGTGAATGTTCTGTGAATGTTTTGAAACCAAGCATGAACATTTCCAGCCAAACTGCAATTTTTTTCAGGACCTTTACTGCATCCCAAGTCTTGAAAACAAGGAGTGTTAATAGTAGGTTCTGACACAAAAACTGTGGATGCTCAATTAGCAGAGGCAAAGGTCTCCAGTTCCCACATTTCTGATTTTAATGTTTAAATAGTAAACTATAAATAGTATTGGATCAGTCACTATTCCTCTTTCATTCGCCAACAATTATTACAACAGAAGACTTCTACGACAATTATAAGGACAAAAGGGGCTCCCCACTGTCTCCTGATACACACATAATTGGGAGAATATTTGTGAAACTATTACCTGTGGTTCATGTTCCCTGGCAGCCATTCCATCATTGCATTGTGAGAGGAGAGAGAAGTCAATGCCACCTCAGAAAAGAAAAGGATATGCTATTGAGGAAGTATCTACCAGATAGGAAGAGAAAATGGGAAGCCTTCTTCTTCCAAATTCCAGTGGACTATGGGGAGGAGAGATCAAATGCCAATGACTTCATTTGTACCCTTTGAAGTAAAACATCTAGCCCTCGGACCCCATGACCAGCAGTCTGGGGATGTCTGTCTCTCGTTGGTAGAAACATCTAGACAGACAGATATGGGGAAGCACACAAGTTTTTGTTGGGATTTGTGATTAGTGTGCCTCCCTGGGCATACCTTGGGAAGTCTGGGAGGCAATGGGCAGGGCTTCATCCTCAGTAGCATGAGAACATTATGCTACTACTAGAGGAAGGAGGCTAAACAGGAGCCCTGGCAGTGCTCCTCGCTCCCCAAGGCTTGGGCAAGGCATGAAAGAGATCTGGGACCTCCCACCTGCTCTGGAGCAGGAGTTCAGAGACTCAAAGGGGCTGGTGGAGGATTGTGATCAATATAAAATGGTTGCGGCATCCAAGGACTTCATGATCAGAGGCAAAGCATGAACTCCATATTGGAAGCCTGACCTCCAAGTGGCCAGATAAGCATATCTCAAACATTGCCCCAGGCAACAGACTAGATCAGCCCCAGCACAGTGAAGACAAGTGCATAGGTCTGAAACCCCTGTCTCTCCACTGCTAACATGAGGTCAACATGGGGCATGCTAACATGCTGCACACCCTGATCTATCCAAGTACCATTTAGAGCAGGATGGGAAGCTAAAAGACTGAACATTTACCCAACTAGGACTGAATCATCCAAAAGAGATTATTTAAACCTGAATGTACTGGGATTTTATAAAATGACAACTTTAAAGTTGTTTCCACATCTCTCCCTAACTACCACCACCAAGCTGAGGAAGATGACATCAGCTTTAGGAAACAAGGAAACTCCATTTACTTTGAACATCTGTGTGAAGCATGTGAATTTATCATACCACTACCCACAGTCCTAAGCTTTCCTTTGCCACCACCCAATTCTAATTCAATTTATTTCAAATGGTTTTGGTTTTTTCGATCTCAACCTAAAACTTCCTTCTTTCTTTTGAGTCTCATCTCATCGAGATGTACCTGAGAAAATTTTGAGAGCTGGAAAAAGATGTCCCAAAAAATCCCAATACTGCCCTGACAAAAGTGACGAGAGACAGACATCCCTAGACTGCTGGCCATGGGGTCCGAGGGCTACACTGACTTACAAACACAGAGGGAGGAAGAAGTGCGGGAGTATGTAGTTCTACCCACTGGCAACAAAGGGCTCTGACATTCATCCTCTGAAACATTTAGAGCCAGATTTGATGGATGCAGGGGCATCTAAATGTTAAGGGAGGATGTTAAATTTCCCCATCCTGTTGGTCCTAAATAAAACACTTATCACCTCCAAATCTCTGGAGTCTTGAACAGTGGTTGCAGACTAACCCAGTGGTAGGAGGTTATGGTGAACCATCCCTACACACATACACACACACACAGCAATCGTCTGTTAATACCTCCCCACCGCCACCATAGCACTCCATCGCTGAGGCAAGGAGACGCATCCAACTCCTCCCTCATTCCATGTGCACAATCTCCTGCTTGAGATCCCATATTACCCTTTTGTAAGTGATTTTCCTTCATTCAAGCTCACCCTTAATGTTCCATTAACCCCTTTTTGAAAAGAGAAAGTGACTGAATAAATTTATTTTATTTTTATAAAAATAAAATCTATTCAGATTATGCTGAGACAGGAGGAAAAAGGCAGAGCATGTGCCAAGGCCCTGCCAGAGGGGGCTCTATTCCTTTGACTGCTGCAGTTAAGGTTGACTCCTGCCACAATTTCCTTTACTTGGGCCTGCCAGTATTTGGTAGTCGTTCAAGCCTGAGACTTCATTCTAGACGTCAGAGACCTTTGCCTTCTAATTAGCTTCGCTGCTATTGCAGAAGCCAACGTACACTTTCCCTCCGCACCTTTCTGGGAGGCATGCCTCAAGCTAAAGAACACACAGTTATACTATACTCTGGCTTGATATTTAAAAGCACTAGTGCTTTCTTCAGTTCTGCCTTGTTAAATGTCTCCTTTCTCTCATATCTTGGGCAATAATTAGCACCTGAGAGGTCTGTTACTGAAAAAGAAAAAGGAGAGCGTCCTTATTCCAGAAAATTTTCTTCCTCCTTGAAGCCTAGTATACTACTGGGATGAAAAGTCCAGGGCACATTGATTATATTTCCCAGAGTTGTTCCCTTCATTTTCATTTCTCAAAAAGTTTTTAAATGCTCTATCAATATTTAACGATAGCAATTATCTTTAACTGGCAAAAGCGCCTTCCATTTCATAACGTAGAAGAACAGCATTTGGATAGTCCTTATATAAAGATTCTTGTCCCATTACATCCACTAGGGGGAAAATGCAATAAATAATTAACTATCTAAATTCATTGCCATGAATAATAACATGGTCAACAAGGCCTTCCATCAATACTCAAAATCAATCTTGTGAAGATGCCACAACTTGTAATTCTACACACACTTTACTCCTGTTCACTCCTGATACAGGCCGTAAGTCCCTGTTTCCATTCTGACGACACTGCCTCTTGTTGAACTTGTAGCAATACTGAGAAATGAGGCCTGAAATCTTGAGACGGGCACAATGTTTCCTAAAAAGATCAGCTACAAGCACATCACTGCTGATGTGGAGAAGCAGCCTTGACCCCCATGTCACCCTCACAGGCCACTGGCCTGACCTCTCTAAGACTCTGTCCAAGGGCTGATTGTATGACTTCTACCAAGGCAGTTTTAAAAAAGGAACAGAGAAAAAGAAGTTGAATTTTCCCATGAAGATAAATTGGTCATTTATATCTTCCTAGATACTTTCAGAACTCTAATCTAACAAAGATGCTCATAAAGATTATTAATTTTCAAAAAAAGTTAGAAGCCACTTTCTTAGCACGAGAGCTGGCTTAGTTCTCATCCACAAGCACTCTGAGGCTGCCTGCTGCCTGAACTCTCCCTATGAACTCTCACTATTTTGTCACACATGACACTTTTTGCCACTGCTATGGTAGCAACTTCTCTGAAGAATGAAACTCCCCCTAAAAAGGGCGTAAAGAAGACCGAGGGCTATCACATCTTACCCTTGGTCACCTCTTTCAGAACATGGATGAAAAGATCTTCATGACAGACTCCTGAAGATTTCTTCTAGCTTCATCCTAAACCTAGAGTCCAGGACCTTACGTGCTTTGCACTGTTTGTCAAGTATTTTCTACTCAGACATCCTTATTGTTATTGCAATGACCTTCTCCACTACAGCAACATTTTTGCTCATCTCTGTAACTAAAAGAATATGGATTATGTCTAGGAGAATTAGCTGATAAATTCAGTGGGCAACAATTCACCTAGATAGAAATATGAATCAAGCTTCAGTCAAACACATCCAGGATTTGTTTGGTTGGGAAAAGATAGCAGACCTTGGTTCAGGTGCCCCACTATCTGTTTGATATGCATAAGAAAAACATTACTCATGGTCTTGAAGGATTCCTGACAGAAATGGCTGCATGATAAAGAATATAAGGAAGCAAAGAATCGTGTGGGCCACCAGAACTGGTACAGAATATATGTCAAAAGGAAGAGCATCACGTGGCCAGTGGGGTAGAGCAGAAACCTGTGCAGAGCGTCTCTGCCTGGCAGAAAAGGAGACAAATGCCAAGAGCAACTCAAATTTGAAGCTGCAAACAAAGAAGTTTTCATAAATGTATCTCATTAATGTGAGAGAACAGGAAGCAGTTTGTAGACAGAATGGAAACTAGTCTGTATGACAATGAAACCTTTCTCTGTATAATGTTGGTCCTGAAACTGAATCTTACCTTTACTCAAAATAAAAGCTTGGAATTTGGAATACTTATGCATCTCCCTCTGCTCCACATTTTTCATTTTTCCATGATTACCTATGAATAAATTGCCTTTAAGTAAATATAGTATGTTACTAAAAATTATCGAGTTATGGTTTAAATTCATAACTCAATCTGACATCCTGAAAAAAATTAATGACTGACCTGAGATTTACAAAATTCAAGAAAGGGAGGAAGAGAGGAAAGAGATCAGAAATAATACACTGTCTAAAGTAGGGGAATGGTAATCTATATGATGGAGTACTTATGGGACTATTTTCACAAAAAGAAAAAATATGGAAGAATGTTCATAATATCAAATGGAAAAATAGAAGATAATACCTTATAAGACAAATTTTCTAAAAATAAACAACTTAGCCTGGGTAAAAATACCCCAAAATGGTAACATTTTTTTTCCCCTTGATGACAAGGTAGAGGAATATTTTTTCTTCTTTATATTTTTCTGTATTTTCTATGATATACACATGTAACTTTTATATTCAGGAAAAATGATGGTATTTTTAAAAGAATATCCCAGTCATAAGAGGGTTGGTCATAAACTGAAGCATATAGAAAGATGAGTTAGAGGACCAAAGAGGCCAATGTTGGCATGACTTCCCGAATGCCACCTAGTGTCTGACCCTGGAGACAACCCTGGCTTATACCAGGGACAATTGCAGCAGGTTGTCACTGACTGATGTTATTAAGGATTCAGGTTATAACTGACTCTTTGTTTTTTGGGTTAATTCTCTACCTCGTTGCTAGAATGTTCATGTTAGGTTCAGTTGTGTCTAAATTGATTAAAGTGGGTAAAATTTACTACCTGTAATCATCTCCTATTCTGGCCATGTTTTATGATTTTCTGAAATGATTAAAATAGTCTTTACGGGCATAGAAGTTTAGTGCTGTAACAAAATAATTTGACAGCAAGACAGGCTTTTCCTCTTTATATTGCATGAAAGAAAAATCCAGTGAAGAAATCTGTTCCTATGGTAGAGAACAGAAAGTGTAGTGAAATTTTAATCTTTCTCAAAAACCTTCATCTTGGTTGATTGTTCACCTATCTAAAGCCCTTCATGTGGTTTATTAGATCACAAATCCAATTTAATAGCACACAGAAACTAATCAATTTTAGGTCCAAGTATATTATTACTAGTTTTCCTTTAACTAAAGATGGTTTCCTTCTTAAAAGAGACTCATGCTTCTAATTTTATATTTTCTTTTTCAAAGAAGGAGCTTATATTGTTTCTACATACAACTTACCAATTGGCAACAGCAATATCCAGGTGTACTAGACAGTAGCCTTCCAGCTATGGTGTTCACATTTCTGGAGGTATTTATGAATATGTTTTACATAGGGAAGGGGAGTTTGGGTTAATATAGTAGCTTGGTTAGGTTGAGTTAAGAGTGCTTCTGCTTGACTTTTCAGAAATATTTGGCTTCAGTATATCTGCATAGAACTTGTACCCCACACCCTACTCTTCTCCAGAGCACCAACATTTCTGTAAAGTCTGACACTTGCAGCCCTCAAGATTTAGATTCCTCCTTGATATTGATCTGTGTTTCCCCAATGCCTAAGAGAACTTACTCAACAGAAACTTATTTAGCACCTCCACACTTACCAGGCACTGTGATAAGGCACTGAACAAGACAGATCCAGCTCCTGTTCTCATAAAACTTCCATTTGATAGGGAGAATCAGATGAGTAAATACCTAAACCCAGTTTCAGCTGGTGTAAGATCAATGAAGAAAATAAAACAGGGCAATGGAGTAGAAAAAGATGAGAGTGAGTACTTAGATTGGGTGAACAGGGAAGGCTCCACTGAGGAGGAGTAATTTAAGCTTAAGCCTCACTCAGGGAAAAAAGTTTCCATTAAGAGAACAAGGGAGGAACATACCAAGAGGCGAAATGCAAGTTCAAAAGGCCTGCGGAGGAGCAAGTTTGGTTTGAGGAAGAAGCAGGGAGCCAGCCTGGCTTGAATCTAGGGCAAGAGGTGTCAGATGACATTGGAAAGGTAGAACTAGGAACAGAGACCAATTCTGTTATTTCACAGCTACCTCTTCTCATTGTGTCCTCACATGGTGGGTAGAGTAAAGCGGGGTGGGCAGCAATCTGGTGTCTCTCCTTGTAAGGACACTAATCTTATATAGGACTCACCCTATTACCTCATTTAACCTTAATTGCCTCCTGTAGACCCTGTCTCCAAATAGCCACATTGAGGTTAAGGTTTCAACAAATAAAGTGGAGGGAAGGGGCACACAATTCAGTCCATAGCACTACATAATCTTGATCAAACCCCTTTACTACTTTGGTCTTCATCCAAATCAAGGTTTCGCAGCTATAGCCAACAGGCCAAATCCAGCCAGCCTCTTATTTTTGTATATAAAGTTTTACTGGAACACAACGATGCCCCGTCATTACATATTGTCTATGGATGCTTTTGTACTCCAAGGGCAGAGTTGAATAGTCACAGCAGTGATTTAATGGCCTGCAAAGCCTAAAATATTTATTATCTGGCCCTTTACAGAAAAAGTTTGCTGACCTTTGACCTTTGACCCTGAAGACTTTCCTAGTTCTAACATTCTATGATCTTATTCATGTCATTAGCCTGAAATATCTTTTAGTTCGAGTCTTAAGATTCTTCAAAAGGCATTAGTGACCTAAGGATTATTTTAATAAGTATTAAATGCTTACATCGACAGAGGTGCTTTCATTAATCTCACATTGTAGCTAACCTCTGCACTATTATTAAGTGAGCTTAACTAGACATGGAACAAAGTCTTTCCATGTAGTAAATGCATTATATATCTCTATAGCCAAATATACTCTCATTAAATGATTGTTTTAGGTGCTCTGTTGAATGCTTAATGCAGCAAGAAAAAACAGAGAGAGCTAGAAACAAGTCCAGCTTCACCGGTTTCCCCTCTCTGCACTTGGATAGCCCTTCTAATCTGGACCACACAACTTGGCACAGAGATAGTGCCATTTTGAATTGTTTGTTATTTATGTCATTTGCATTAGCCTTGTACCCCGAGCTGGACAGTTCGTACTTTGGGGCCAGAGATTGTGCTTTCCAAATCAAAAAAAGCATAGAATTAAAGAGCTGGAAGAGATATTAGCACTCATAATCCAACCTTCTCACTTCCCAGATATATAAATTAAGATCCACACCAAACGAATATCTTCTCTTTTTAACTGTCATGATATGTATCAAGTGCTTGATTCAGAATTTCTATTTGGCAAGGGTTTGAAGAATGACTAGAGAAGGAAATTAGAAAAGTAAATAAGGAGGAAAAGAACATTTCCTGGGTCCTGACTAAAAAGGCTTTTGGTGGAGTGTTGTAGAAAACAATCTGAAGTCTACATTTTCATGTATCTCTAACTCAGCTTTTCTTAACATGTATTCTGTAGAGCAGCAACTCCAAGAGATGCTCCAAGAAAACATGATCCTATGGTTAAACAAGTTTGGAAACAGCCTCATACTGAACACCTCTCTTGGAGAACCACACGCATATCAGCATAGCGAGGCTCTGAGAAGCCTTGTAGTAAATGCACCTTTTTAACACTGAGATGCACAAACGTTTGGCAACATAACTACTTTTTTTCAAAGAACATCTATCAAACATATGAGAAAAAAGAATGAAATAGTGTTTCTCAGAAATCCATTTTAGAAAAAAATCTAGCACCCGTCCAATTCTACCTAAAAATACTTCCCAAAACAATTTCATTCATTTAACCATGTATTTCTCCCATTGTGTGCCATAAAGCTGAGGAGGGAAGAGGCTAGCTTTCTCTGTAAAAAACACCTTACATTGAGCAACCATCCCTTCCTTTACGGTGCGTTATGTAACTCCTGGATATATCAGGTGCAGACTCTGGACTGCCCAGGAATCCATCCTTGCTCGGGGCTTTCTCTCTGAGAGTGGCAGGTAGAGGAATTTCCCTAGGGAATTTCTCCTCTCTGGTTTTAGTGGTATTTGTAGAAAAGAAAGAATTATGCAAGTAACTTTTTGTGTGCTCTAATCCTTGGGATCTTTTTAAATATAGTAAATCTTAGGCCTAATTTCTAATTAAATTTGGTATAGTATCAGCTATAAACCTACTCATCTGATACAATTATCAAGGAGAAATGGTTTGGAAAAGCTAACCAGTTTCTAAATTTTAACTGACCATTTTAACCCCCTTAAGACTAATGCTTCTAATTTTTCCTACTTAGTATTATTTATTTATTTGTCTGTTTGTTAATAAAATTCTTATTTTGGCCCATATTAGAAATAAGTCTCATCTATTTTCTGTATTTTCTTGGGAGATCCAAGCCTGCTCACCTATTTTCTGTGCTCCCTGGAGAGATCTAAGCCTGCATTCTCCCCCAAATGTGGCCTTCCTGCTTGCCCGCCTGGACCTCTGACCTATCATCACCTAACAACTCAGAATGCACTGAATCTAAATTAAATCACTTTTACATATCTTTTTTAAACCCCACTTTCCATCCTCTGATTCTGTGATTCTTTCACAATGATTCTTTTCTCTCAGAAAATGAAAATCCCAAAGCTACTTAAAACCTCAAACCAGGCCCATGCCAGTATTTACTAAAGCTAAACATATACCCTCCCTATGGCAATCACTCCCTCCAATATATACCCAAGAGAAATGAGTGTGTTTACCCACCGGAAGACACATGAAAGAATCTTCATGACCATAACAGTCAAAAACTGCAAACAACTCAAATGCCCATCAACAGGTAAATATGTAAATAAATTATGGTGTAGTCACACAATGGAACACTAAACAACAATTTTTTTAAAAAGCATACTCCTAACACACACGACATGAACTATATTTGATAAACAAAGTCAGACCCACAAGAGAATGCATATGGATGGCTACATTCATATAAAATTCAGTTAACACTGATAGAAATCAGAGGAATGGTTACCTCTGGCACAAGTCCAGGAAGGGAAGGACAAGAAATTGGAATGAGACAAAAAGAACCTTTGTGAAGTGATAGATATTTCCATTTCTTAATTAGGGTGATGGTCATGTGGGTGCGTACATATGTAAAAAATATTTCAAGCTGTATACTTAAGACTAGTGTGCTTTACACACTTTATTATCGGTATGTTTCACCTCAAAAAAAGAGTTTTTTAAAAAGGGAGGGGGACTTGACCCATATCAGTAATACTAAACAGTTTGCATGTGAGTTCTGGCATCCTCAAAAAAATGTAAACAAAAAAATTTTGTGACACTAGTTCACTACTTCCAGTTAGTCTTTTTATAAAATATCTAACAGAACCTTGTTTTTGATGAAAAGGTTTTGTTTGTTGGTTGGTTTTTCTATTGTTAACACTCAATTTGTCTCACAGCTTCAGATGATCATCATCTTTATCTTCATTCAAGAAATTAGTGCATGTTCATGAGCTTGTCAAAATACTTACAATTTTTGTTATGTAGTCTTCAAAATCTGTACTCTGAATCACAGGTCCAAGAAGCTGTTGGCATGTAATAGAATGTTTACACTGGGAGGTATGTCAAAAATTAGTGGTCAACCTCATTTTACAGATTAAAATATGGGACCTATAGAAATCCAGTGATCTTCTGAAGGTTAAATCATTATTTAGTGGCAGAAGTGAGTGTAGAAAGCAGCTCTCCTGAGTCTCATTCTGATGCTCTTACTCTTATATCATTTTAACAATACAAACGTATCATAAAATTATTTAATCTTCTTAGAAACAAAGGGAAATACCCAAGGAAGACAAACTCAAACAAATCTGGGGCTAGTAAACCAGTGAATAGTTGGCCACTATTTAATAACAAGTGAACTCTTTTCAAGTCAGGCCAGTACACTGAATAGACTTTCACTCCCACAGATTACATAGATCTAAAACATTGATGCTCTTCAAAAGAAGTAATTATCTCCTCAGAATGACCACAATAATACTTTTCAATTAAAAATAATCCACTTGAGGGAGAGAAAAAAAATGGCGTAGATGATAGAGGCTCTGTTCATCCCTCTGGCAACCAAATCAAAGTTGTGATGGTAACAGGAGCAACAGCAAGGAAAAATCGCCTGGGATCTAGAGGAACAAGCCATTCAACTAGGGAGAAATCCAAGAAAACACCCTGCAACAGCAGAAGGAAGGACGGGGTGAGGACGTAGGGCTGATCCATCCAGAGTGGCTGAGTGAGACGGAGGCTGCAGCAGCAGCAGCAGTGGCAGAAGCCTCTTAAAGGGACCGCATCCAAGAGCAGAATTTCACAATGATGGACCTGCTAGCTCTTAGCACCAGTGCCGATTTGGCTGTGCGCAGTGGGCATCAGGGACTTCCAGGGAGACATTGTTAGAGTGAGAGCAAACCTTGCTCTGTACAGAAATGCCGACAGTATCCATTGTTCCATGTTGACCCCACTCCCACTATCAGTGCACCAGACACAGCACCGCCATAGCCATGAGGTCACCAAATTGGATAACGGAGGTCGTACCACCCAGAGGATTCCCTGAAACTCTGCCTCCCACAACTCGTAGCCCCACACAAGCCACATCCAGGTATATCCTCAGCAGGTCAGGTGCTCCTTGCTGAGCAGTACCTTGACTCACACTGGAGGCAGCTGGCCTCGGTTTGGCCTTTTGAGGCAACTATAAGCACAGCATCTATGGATTGCTTGTTGAATCTTAACAGGTGGCCCTGGAGAGGTAGAGGTTTGGGCTAAATTTAGCCTGCAGCTGAACGCCTCTCAGGACTGTGCCACGGGACGCCTACTTCACAAATCCACACTAATAAGACCAGGAGACTTAGGAGCTTTGCTTACATAGAAACAGACACAGAAAGGCAGCCAAAATGGGAAGACAAAGAAGCAGAAACCATATGAGAGGACAGAACAGAGATCCAGATATAATGGAGTCAAGTAATCTAACAGATGCAGAATTCAAAACACTGGTTATAAAGATGCTCAATGAACTTTTGGGAAGTGTAGATAAATTCAGTGAGAACTTCAACAAAGAGATAAAAAACATAAAAATGGAAATGGAAATTATAAAAGGGAACCAGTCTGAAATGAAGAACACATTATCTGACATGAGAAGTGTATTAAATGGAATAAACAAAGTGAATAAAAGAAAGGATCAAATGCCCTGTCTAGAGGATGGGAAAGCCAAGGACATGCAATCAGAATGGCAAGAGATAAGATCCCAAGACTAGAAAAATAATTTAAAGAGGATATGGGACATTATGAAGGCTCCAAATATTCATCTGATCAGAGTCACTGAAGAAAATCAAGATGCTGAACAGCTGTTTGAAGACATAATGATGGAAACTATACTACAAGTCTACAGTAATCAAAACAGCATGGTACTGGCATAAAAACAGATACATTGATCAATGGAACAGAATCGAGAGCCCAGAAATAAATCCATGCCTATATGCTCACTTAATGTATGACAAAGGAGGCAAGAATATACAATGGAGTAAAGACAGTCTCTTCAATAAGTGGTATTGGGAAAATTGGACAGATACATCGTATACAATAGACTCAAAATGGATTAAAGACTTAAAAGTAAGACACAAAACCATAAAACTCCTAGACGAAAACATAGGCAGTAAACTCTCTGATATTACTAACAGGGATTTCTTTTCAGATATATCTCCCTGAGCAAGGGAAACAAAAGAAAAAGTAAACAAATTGGACTACATTAAACTAAAAAGTTTTTGCATAACAAAGGAAACCATCAACAAAACAAATAACCAAATGACTGGAAGAAGACATTCACTAATGATACAAATTAAAACCACAATGCAGTATCACCTAGTACCTGCCAGAATGGCTTTCATCAATAAATCAAAGAACAAGTGTTGGTAAGGATGCAGAAAAAAGAGAACCCTTATACATTGTTGGGGGGATTGCAAATTGGTACAGTCACTATGGAAAACAATCCGGAGGTTTCTCTAAAGATTAAAAATGGACATACCTTTTGATCCGGCAATTGCACTTCTGGGTATTTATCCAAAGAAAACTAAAATGATAATTTGTAAAGATCTACACATCCCAATATTTATGGCAGCACAATTTACAATAACCAAGATATGGAAGCAACCTAAATGCTCATCAACAGATGACTAGATAAAGAAGTCATGGTTCATATATAAAATGGAATATTACTCAGCCATTAAAAATAATGAAATCCTACCATTTGCAATGACATGGATGGACCTAGAGGTTATTATGCTGAGTGAAATAAGTCAGACAGAGAAAAAAAAATATCATATGATTTCACTTACATGCAGAATCTAAGGAACAAAAAGAACAAACTAATTAAAAACTGACAAATATAAAGGACAATTTGGCAATGGATAGAGGGGATAGGGGTTGGGGCTGGGAGAATGGGGTGAAGGATTAAAAGAAGTACAAATTAGTGGTTGATAAATAGTCACAGGGATGGGGAGTATGGCATAGGGAATACAGTTAGCATTAATATATTGGCTAGGTGGAAAACCAGAGGAGAGAAGGGCAATTAGGGGGATTGTTTTATAAACTATGTACTGTATACTTAAAACTAATAAAAATAAATAGATAAATAAATAAAGTCACATACAATTAAAATATATATTTTATATATATAATCATATCCAATATATATATATAATTATATCCTATATATATGTATATATATATAGGATATAATTATATATATATATTGGATATGATTATATATATAAAATATATATATCATATCCAAGAAGCTCAACAAACTTCCAGTAGGATAAATCAAAGACATCCATATCTATACACATTATAACTGAACAACTGAAAGCCAAAGTGTACCATGCAGGACAGGAGAGAGGTAAAGGGTCTGGATTAGAGATGCATAGAGTTCTGGGAGAGGTGGGAGAATATACAATTTTAAAAGTTGGGTGGGTTCAGACTACCAAATAGTCCCAACTTAAAGTGATGAAGGCCCAAACTAGAATAGCAGCATTGAAAATGGAAAAGAAAGATAAAGTAAAACATTATAAATAGACCTGGAGACTGATCCCCTGGGTAGCATATATAATCTCAGTCACTGCAAGATGGCAGCTCCATTGGCAAAAGTAGGGAAATCAGGAACAGTTGGTTAGAAAAAGAAGGATTTAGGATCCGTGGAGCATGAAGCCCTGAACATACAAATAGAAACCACCAGTAACGGGTTGAAAATGTGGACTGAGAGAGACTGGGGAAAGGTTGCAGTCCAAGTTTACTCCTACTGTCCTGGAACCCCATCCAGCTCAGCATATTTCCCAGACAGCAGTGTCCCAGTTTGGGTGAGATGTCCCAGATTGGATGTATGGCCACCCTATCACTGAGGGAAAAGATAAGATTAAGGAAGAGCTCACAGGACAGGACATTGCTCAATGCTCATGGGTTTTTGTAAGGAGAGAAGGAGTAAAAGCCAGTTATGGAGGCAGGAAAACACAATCAGAGAAGTAGAGAAGTGTACTCAGAGACATGAAGGAAAAACATGACTGGGGATGATGGCCAGCTTTGAAGTGATCTTCAGAGAGCCAAGGAGAGTATATTCCATTGAGTTGTGGATTATTAAAGACTCGTATATTTTTTTAATTGTATGATTCAAGAAAGTAACGAGTTAGAAGATAGTTTGTTTTTTAACTTTTAACACTAAGCATGATTGCTGGCTACTAGGAGCTAGCAGAGATGAAGTAATAGAAGATGAAACTAAAAGCCAAGATAATGAAAAGAGTGAGGTCTCATGGGAGGTCAAGACTGCAAGGAGGGAAACAGCAGAGATGGGAATTAAAGCACCATGTAAATGGTTAACTTTGAAAAGTCAAGGAACTTTTCTTAAGAATAGATGAAGGCAGAAAATGTTTACAAAAATGAGAGGTTGTGGTAACATAAAAAAGAAGAGAAAATAAAGGTACTGTCACTCTCTAATGTCATAAATGGCCTTTACTTATCTAGTGTAGCCATGCCTGCCCACTTGGATCCAAATAAGAGAACTGCCACCAGTTCTCTTATTTCAAGCAAGTTATTTGACCACTCTGTGCTTCCATTTCTTCATCTGTAAAATAAGGATTTGTAAAATCACGAAGTTGAGTTTATACAAATGAAGGTGCTTACAATAGTTACACTAAATTGTTATCTACACAGTATTGTTTATAGCCATATTGCCTTACACGATCATTGGAGCTCTCTAAATGTTCTATGAAAGGATGAAGTCAGAATCAAGATAATCTTCTGAGGATGTGAGGATGTTGTTGAACAATAACAATCAAGAAGATAAGAAGTCTAGAATTCTACAGGCAAAATTAAAGTGACTAATAATTGAGGTCCAGGTTAATGGGGAGCCAAAAGGAAGCTGATAGTGATTAGAAGTGATAAGGATGAAGAGAAGTTTGGGTAGTTGCAAGGGATTGTGAAGGAAAGAACAGAACAAGCTAAATGATTAACTCTTCAATATTCCCACATAATGAAATGCCTTAGTTATCCTCACAGTGTCTGGGAGACCCTGTTGGGAGATCCCATTACAGAAAAGCATTAGCCAATAATGCATGCACACATAGAACCCAGCTAGCATGCTGGAGGGATGTGAGAAACACACGGAGGACAGATGAACTGTCCCTGACAAAGTCATCCTAGACCTATCAGCCGTCAGCCTACCCACCAGCTAACCACACAGATGCATAACAGACCCCAGTCGAGATCAGCAGAACCACCCAGCTGACCCTTTAACTCATGAGATATAATAAACAGTTATTGTTTTAAGCCACAAAGTGTTGAAAGTATTCAGCAGCAATACTGATCCACTTCCCAATTGCTTTCAAATCCCCATCAGCTGCATTAGACTAGCAGCGCCTTCACACCACATCATAATCTGCATTTTGCAATGCAGAGCATATGTGGCCATATGTGTCAGCACTGCTGGGAGAACACTGAAATAAGTGAAACTCTCTCCTGTCTGCTCTTTACCTTTAATTACATTGGGAGAAAGAAAAGAAAGTTAAAGGCAGCATGAGCTACCACGACTAACCGTGCATTGCAAAAGGAACCATTTGGCTTGACTGAACACTTCCAAACAAGTTTCAGCTCCTAAGTATTTTAAACACAGTAGAAAACAATATAAATAATGTATGTGTGTGTGTGTGTGTGTGTGTGTGCATATATACATAGATATGCATTTATATCTATATGGCTCTTAATGAATCATTGCAAGAGACATTTTGAATGTTAAAATGGTGTGAATTTCCACACTCCTTCTATCTGGCTTTCCAGGCACCAGTTTCATCAATCTCTAAACCCTGACACCAGGCAGTTCATTGTTTTTCAAATTTATGACATTTTTCAGTCCATTGTTTTTAAACTGTCACCCTCAGTGGGTTGCTGGCACAACTCATTGCTACTCTCAGCTCCCACGGAGCTCATCGCCTTAGGAGTGATGTGTTAGCAAAATTTTCGGTTGACTTATCTCCAGGATGGTAAATCCTCTCTGTGTGCTTTCTCTGGTGACATCATTAATATTGTTCTCCACCCTCATTCCAAACAGAAATAATTAAGGTTGTGGTTGTCCATCTTAAATACGGATAATGAAAATGAGGGAAATTGAAAATAGAACCAGTCATTCTATCCAATCTCTTGGTGGGATGGACGACCTACTCTCACCCAGACACTCAGAATATGCTATTACTGCAGAAATGTCCCTAATATTGCAGCATCTATCTAGTCTCTTGAGAAACTATTCTGTATTTGATTCTCAGTTTAAAAAGGCTTATTTTGATCTGTTGAATTTTCTCATTTGTTTCCCAAAATGCATGATTTGTGGATTTTTATTCTCATCTCAGAGAAAATCTTGATTTCTCCTAGGGTTTTCAAAGTAACTACATGGGGTTCAAAGAACACGGAAGTTAGTTTCTCCTCTCTGGACTCTGTTGGGCACTGGCATAGGGTGGAAAATATGCCTGGATGCAGGAATCAGAAAACTATCAGAAAAACTAATCAGAGTCCAGCTGACTCTATCCCTAATTAGGGGTGTGGCCCTGCACAAGTCATGACCATGTCTGATCCTCAGGTGGCTCATCTACAAAATGAAGATTTGGATGATTTCTAAGGCTCCTTTGGCACTGAAAGGCACTTAAATTATCTGCAGATTTTTATATTTCCTTCTGCTATAGAACAGATGTTCCTTGACTTAAAATGGGGTTACATCCCAATAAACCTATCGTAAGTTGAAAATACTGTAAATTGAAAATGTATTTACTACTACACTGTAGAAAGTCGGTTGTTTACCCTTGTGATCATGTGGCTAAGAGATGCAGCCCACTGCCAGTGGGCAGGATCAGGAAAGATTATGGTACCACCTATCACTAGCCCAGGAAAAGATCAAACTTCAAAACTCGCAGTACAGTTCCTACTGAATGAGTATAGCTTTGGCACTATCGTAAAGTCAAAAAATCATGAGTCAAACCATCGTAAGTCTGGTATCATCTGTATATGCTTATTTCAACATTTATGGTGTTACTAATCTGTATATTTCCTTATCTAAATTGTACACCTGTATAGAATTCTCATGAATATATTTTTAGTTCCCCATTCCATCTTGGGGTTGGAAAGATTTGAAAAGTAATTAGGTAATTCAATTATCCAACAAACATGTATTGATCATTTATTATGTGCCAGGCCCTAAGCTAGGGGCTTGGGAAAATGAAATGAAAGTGATTATAGTACTGATGTAACTAATTATTTCTTTACAAAAACATTAAGTGAGAGACTTGTACGCAGCTCAGCCTCAACCCAAAGCACACATCTAGTTTAAGAAAATGTTTAATTCAACAGATAACTATTATACAAGATTCAGAAAGAGGCTAAACTACTTTATTAAAATGACTGTATTGATAATACATATCCTCCAGTTCATCCTAAAGAGATAGAATGAAAATGATTTGAGTTAGAGCATTAATTAAATTGCCAAGCAGTGTCTGGTATAGTAGAAAAGAGCTATTATAATTTTTATCTTCCTATCCCTCCTTCATCTTTCTACCTGCTTTTTCCTAGAATTAATCTGACTTCTCTCTCACTACTCCTATCTCAGCTGTACTCAAAGGATCACTATTGAAGCAGCAGAATCACCAGTCATTTTCTCCATCCTGGCTTTCCACAGTGATAAAAGACAACTGCCTTCTTTAATCCTAACTCAACCACTTCCTATCCTTTGCTCAGTACATGCTAAAGCCAAAATGACCTGGAAACCAAGTAGATGATAGGAAATCTGCTATTACCCATAGTTTGCTGCATTTTAAGAAACCTACAGAAGTCCTGATATGAACCAAGAAGCCCAATAACTCACATTGGCAGAAAAAGTCTACATCTGTCATTCTCTACTCCTTGACAAGTCTTGATAAGATGGAATTTGTTTTGTGATCACATTTTACAAAAAAGATTTTCCTCTGTGTTTTTGTTGCTCCAACTAATTAATTAAGAATGCAACTCCAATCTCTAGCCCACCTTCCCCCAGGAACTAAGTCTTCGAGAAAGAAAACCATAGATAACTTGCTTTTTCAAGTACAATAAAGATTCATTAGTGGTGGTGTATAAGTCATTAGAAAGGGTAATTTACCACACAAAAAAGAAATAATTTTAACACCTATAGCACCTGGTATTCCTAGATGGTCTCCCATCCAAGTACTAACCAGGCCCAAATCTGCTTAGCTTCCGAGATCAGACAAGATCGGTCATGTTCAGGGTGGCATGGCTATAGATAAGAAATCGTTTAAATGGCTTTAAAACACAGTATTTGGGGGAGAAAACCCCTTAAATTTTATTCAGTAGTCTAATTACTAGTAGTAATATCGGTATTGTTATTTTTAATTTTTTAAATAGTATGATAATGCTATAAAAAAAAGTATGTTGTTGTCACTAGAAATTAAGATTTTCACTGTAAGAAAAAAAGAGACAAGTGTCTAATTTTTTAAAGGAAAAACTCTATAACGTCAAATTTGAATTGAAAATTTCAGAATGAACTCATGAGGTTTTTTTAATACACATTTCCTAGCTCTTGTCTACCAAAAATGCTTAGAAGTGGTAACAACCCAGTAATGAGAATTCCTACTGACCATATTCAGGACTCAAATATTACAAACCACTTAAAAGAACCAGGACTCCTTAGAGATAAAACTGATTCCAGGCCTGGGGCAGGAAATTATACAAGATGAGCTAAGAGCATTTTGTTGCCCTGGAAAGCAAGGAAGTCATCAAAGTTTAAAGGAACTTAAAAGGTCACAGAAACCAACTTAAGGGGACTCCCACTGGCCAGAGATGAAACAATTTGAATATCAAAATGAATAATAATTGCAATTGGTTGAAATACACTGACTATATAAAAATCCATGATGAAGATTTTTAAGGGACAAAAAAAAAACTTTGAAGAGAATGAATTTAGAATTTCTCTTGCTCTTTAAAAAAATAAAACTTTATTTCAGAATACCAAATGGCTCCAGCTGATGAGAGAAGTCTTCTTTATAGAAGAATTCCAACTAATAAATGTAGCAGGAATTACAGCATTAGAAAATCACCATTTTGCAACTCCTAATGGAAAAATCGTTTGGGCAACCATCAATAGTTGCTTAAACAAATAGGTAAAAGGATAATGATAACTGATATTCACAGGGTACCAAAATAACACCCCACTGATTATTTTCTGGACATAAAGGGGAAAATGCGACTTTACAATAGAAGGATCAGATGATCATTCTTTGCAACCTTAAAACTAGAAGACAACATATGCCTCCTGATAGGTTATATTATGAAGTACCCAGCTCCACCTACGAAGTATTCTTGTTGAAAATGTTGAATCTGAACTTAGTCAAGACTGTATATCTAATTTTCAGTTTATGGGAAATACAAAGGAAAGGAGAACAGATTAAATGTCATCATTCAGAAGCAATCAGACAAATCAGAATGAGGGATATTTTCCATGACAACTAACCTGGTCTTTTCAACAAGTCAATGGCAGGAATGAAAAGGGGTGTGCTAAAAATTTTAAAAGACTCAGGGGACACAACAATTAAATGTTTGTACCTCATATGAATTCTGACTCAAACAAACCAATTGTTAAAATAAAAAAGGACACTTTAGGGAAATTCAAATATGGATTGGGTATTAAATGACATTAAGGAAATACCACTAATTTGTTGGGCATTATAATGGCATAGTGGTTAAGAAAAAAAAAGGTCCTTATTTTTAAAGATATATAAATACATTGAAATATTTAGAGGCAAAAAAGATCAGATTATCCAGGGTTTGCTTTAAAAATCTTCAGCCAAAGAAAGAAAAAGCAAATATGTTAATAATTGTTTAAGATGATTAACATAATTTTTTAAATTTTTTTATATTTGTATTTTCTAATAAAAACTTTTTTAAAAAAGTTCTTCCAATATGATAAAAAACAAAGCTCATTGCCTCCTGGAGACTTCATGAAGACTATAATTACTTTTGCTATAGGGAAATGACCATTGGCTTTCAGTATCTCTCCAGAAGCATCTGAAGTCTGAATTTCATGGTGGAGATTTTGGTATTCGCTATTGTTTTTCTAAAATTGAGTATTATATTTCTTCTGAAATCTTTTCTATAAGACCTATACCAACTGTCACCTCCTCCACTAAATCTATTCATTCATTTAACAAATAATTATTGGATGACCTCAAGGTGCTGGATCCTGTGATATACACAAGAGATATTGTGGAAGCAATAAGGACAAGCTCTTGACTCTCTCTGAGCTGACACTCTGTGTGACAGAGACTAGAAAAGAGGAAATTATGGCGCATAAAGAAGTATGCAGTGATAGGGAATCTGGAAGATACCATAGGACAGGGACCTAACTCAGTCTTAGAAGGGATGACTTGTGCAATGAGACGTGGAGAGCTGGTATGAGTGAGCCAAGGTCAGGAGACCAAGAGTAGTCCAGACATGGGGAGCAGCATGTACAAAAGAACAGAAGTAAATGAGAACAATGCATGTTCTTGAAAACAGTAATGGTTAATTTCATGTGCCAACTTGACTGGACCACAGGGTTCCCAGATATTTGGTCAAACATTGTTATGGGTGTGTCTACAAGAGTGTTTCTGAATGAGAGTAACATTTGAATTGACAGACTGAGTAAAGCAGATTGCTCTCCCTGGTATGGGCACTCCTTATCCAGTCAATCAAATATCTGAACAGAACAAAAAGGCTGAGTAAGATGAAATTTTCACCTGCTTGACCAGGTGAGCTGGGAAGTCGGTCTTCTCCTGCCCTCAGATTGGACCTTACACCACCACCTATCCTAGTCCTCAGGCCTTTGGATTCACACCACTGGCTTCCCGACCCTCCAGCTTGCCAACCACAAATCTCGGGACTTCTCAGCCTTCATAATCATGTGATCCAATTCCTTATAATAATATCCTTTAACAATAATTTACTATTATATATAATACACATGTGTGCACTTTTAGTTTCCTTGGAGAACCCTGACTAATGCAGAACTAAAAACATTTAATAGGACTAGCACATGAAGTATATATCTGGGAATGAGAAAGGTGGAGGGAAAGAGAAATTGGAGGATTAAGCAGGAGTTCATATACTGAACACTTTGTCTCAATGAAAATGAGAAGTCATGGGAGGATTTTAAGCATGATCAGATTTGCATTTAAGAACGAATGTACTGGCTGTTCTGCGAAGAGTAAATTGAAAGGAGACAGGAGTCAAGGGACCAGACAGGAGGTTGTCACAATATTCCAGCCAATAACTTCTTTCCATAGCACCCTTATCGAGGCATTTGGAAGCTCCTTCATGGCCTTATCCTTCTCGCCTTGAAACACAGATATTTATGCGCATGTTTTCTCTCTTCTGCTAGAACAGGATTCTTAAGAGTGAGAACCAAGTCTCGCCTTTATTTACCTCACATAGCCTATAACAATAGCTAGCATTGAACACTTAGGATGTGCCAAGCATGTTATATATGCAATGTCTAATTCTCACAATAATCATACAAGGTAGCTATTATCCCCCATTTACCAATGAGTATATATTAGGTATTTTCCCAGGCTCATACAGCTGGTAAATGGTGGAGTTTAGATTTCCACCCAAGTCTGCCCCCTCCAGATCTCATGCTCTTTCCACTATATGATGCTCTCCCTGAACAGTGCCTGCCCGTTGTAACTGATCAGTAAACACATGTACAGTTGAGTTGCAAGATGTCTGAGTCCAATCTTATTAAACTATAGATTTTTCTTTTCATGTGTGCTTGCCTACAAATGGGTGGGAAAACAAGTTACCCATATTTTAGTTTTTTTATTTCTAGACTCTAGCAGGGATCTTTTTTATTCCCAAGGGAATGTAAAGGTACATTTGGAGGATATTCTATATAATAGGATAAGTAGCGACCTGACTTGACTGGTGATTTCAGAAGAAGAGGTAGAATAGGATGCTAGAGCCAAAGAGGAGAACCAAGGCTGGCCAAGAGCATCAGCAGCAGGCTCTGGTGCAGTTCGAGGAAACATTAAAAGCTGGCATCATTCTCCGCTTAATCCATAATGCGACTGAGCCGCAACCCCAGTGGTTTTAAAAAACAAGAATCAGCAGAATTTTGCAACTTTAATAGAATGTATAAGCAACTAAGAGTTTCAGGGAAGCCTTCATTTCATTACCTCAGCAGTCATATACTGACCTTGTGGCTGCTCTTTGGAAAAAAACGCTTTTATGTTTTTTCACATGAGTGAAATTAACATTTTTCCCTTCGTAGCATAAACTCGTGGTAAATGAATGCTTTAATAGATTGCAAGCAGTTTTTCAATGTCACACATCTATAACAGTGTTATGGAACAAAACTAATTGTTGTCTGTATTGGAGGCAATTCTATTCACAGCAAGACAAATTGGATTTCTAAACTGTGATTTCTATTGTGTTACCTCTGTGTGTCATGAAAGTTATCCTGATGTGCACAGCAGTCAGGCTACTTACTTATACAGTGAGGTCCAGCTTTATGCTGAATCCATCATCTTTCCCTTCCAGAGGGAGGACAGAAGCACAACAGAAGCATAATTGTACACCATATCTAATGGAATGGGTTAATAAGGATACACTACTCTAAATATCAGTATGAACATTCAAAGACTAGAAGAAAATAATCCATTCCTTAAGAGGATTAGATAGCACTGTGAATTATTCAATTTATCACTGTGGAGTTTGTGCATATGTGAAGCTTTTTATCTTTCTTTTTCTTTTTTTAAATAATACTTTTTAGATATATGCATATACATAACTATTTCAGAATATAAACCACCATCAATAAAACAATTCTATCTTTCAATTTGTAAACTGAGACTCCACTAATCTTAACTTTTAAGATATTGGGCAGTGTCTTGGATGGCACTTTTATAGTCTATAAAAAGATGTGATAAGTGAATTAAGAGAACAAATAGTTGTGGAAAACAAGATGGAAAGTGTATATGTTTACACTGTTATGATTAAAAGGCAAACTTGAGGCAGTAATGCTTAAGACCGTGGACTCTAGAGCCAGTGCTCCTGGGTTCATATCTTGTCTCACCATTGTTGTGACCTGGACAAATTACTTAACCTAACTTGCCTCAGTTTTCTTATCTGTAAAATGAAGATCACAATAGTGGTGCTCTCCATTTCACAAATATATACTTTTAAAAAACACACTTCATAACAGATTGTCATGAAAGCCAGAGTTAACAACACAGTTAGAAAAGTTCGTGGCATATAATACTCAGTGGTATAAATTTATTATTGTTGTTGTTCTTGTTGTTGTTGTTGTTGTTGTTATTTATTATTATTATTATTATTATTATTATTATTATTATTATTTGGAAGCATCCTTTTCTTAAACAAATAAGTGATGAACTAATCATAGTTCTTAGTAATTCCAGCAGATTCCTTAGAATCTCTAGAAGGCAGTTAATGTATTGCCTCAGTCACATTACTAGGCACCTTTGAAAGCAAGAAAACTGCATTCCTTTATTTAAAAAAACTTTCTGTAATTCAGTTTTTCCCACAATTATTTTTTATTGTTCTTATTTTTTTATATTTAAAGTAAAACTGGGCTGTCCAGCCAGTACCTGGGCCTCGCTCCTTTATGTTCAGTCAAATCCTTATAGAATCTTGGATAATATCACCAAGTGCAACATTGTCCACTGTGAGGACACAAGATAAAATTCCTTTGTTTTTGACATGGGTCATTTAAGTATATCAGAAATCATACTTACATTTTATTTGTTAAATGCTAACAGGAAAGGGGACATTAGACTCTAGTCTGTTTCAGAAAGAGGTAACATTAAAAAAGAAAGAAAATGTGACATTTCCATCTGAGAGATATGTGCATTGAAACACCTGAAGGTGGGCAAATAGGCAAACAGAAGAGTACAGAAGGGGAAAGAGCAGAGACGGGTGCCATAGATGCAGCTCCGAACTTACTGTGGGTCTCAGGAGAGGGGAGAAACCAGATTGCAACAGCATACTTTACAGCCATGAGAAGCAGAGAGGTGGAATAAGCATTCCTGCCTAAGGGGTCACACATACTATGGCTGACCCCAGTGACTAGGGCAAAAACAGAACACAGAGGTGCGGCAGCTATGGTCTAGCAGCCACCATTACCAGGTAGAAAACAAAGTGACAGAGTCTGGCCACCTCCCCTCACCTCCCAGGGTTCCACAAGTGAGTGTCAGGTTACGGATTATACTATCTGCAGTCCTGAGAACTGGAGAGGCAGAAGCATTCCTCCCTGAGCAGCAGGTGCACACTGTAGCTAATCCCAGTGACAGGTAGAGATACAGAGGTGTGGCAACTGAGGTCTGGCATCCACCATTACTGAGAGGAGTAGGTCTCTCCCAGCCAACCTTGCCCTGACTCATCTCAGCTGAGCCTGGCAGAGGCACCTGGGACACCTTGGGCAGCACAGCACAGCACTGCCAGCAGCATCTGGTTTCACAGCAGCATCTGGGATTTCACAGCTTCGGAACCCCATCACTCACCACATTCTCCCACGGGGGTGGTGCCATGAGACCATGGTGACCTGGTCACAGAGGAGATGTCCACCTCCCCAGGGAATAGAGGGCATTTTCCACCACCCTGCAGAAAGCCCAGAAGCCAGAGGAATGCAGGAGAAAATAAAAACTTACACTTGAACCCCACCTACTGGAAAACAAAAGAAAGATCTCTTCTTATCAACCTGCTAAACTGAGAACTGCTAAACACTTTTAAAAAGCAGATTTCATTCCCACAAATGTCTAGGCAGAGAAATAATCCATCAAATACCATGAATAACCAAGGTAACAAGGCAGCTCAGATAAAAAAGTAAAAAATCTCCAGAAAATAAACTTAAAGACATGGAAATATGTGATTTAAATGACAAATATTTCAAGATTGCAGTTCTGAAAAAAACTTAATGAGATATGAAAAAACTCAGATGAGCAGTTTAATGAACTCAGAAATAAAATCAATAAACAAAAGGAGTACTTTACAAAAAGATTAAAACTTTAAAAAAAGACCAAATAGAAATTATGGAACTGAAGAATTCAATAAAAGAGATGAAAAATGAACTAGCAAGCCTAGGAAGTAGATCTGACCAGATGGAGGAAAGAATTAGTGAAATCGAAGATAGAAATATAGAAATGATGCAGATGGAAGAAGAGAGAGGCTTGAGAGTGAAAAAATAAAAAATAAAAAAACTCTATGAAAAATATCTGACTTCATCAGAAAGAGCAATGTAAGAATAGGTATATCAGAAGAAGAGAAGAAAAAGGGTACAGAGAGCCTATTCAAACAGTCAACGAGAACTTCCCAAACCTATGGAAAGAACTGGATCCTTTAATCCAAGAAGCAAACAGAATACCTAATTATCTCACTCCAAAAAGACCTTCTCCAAGGCACGTTAAACTATCAGGAATTAATGACAAAGAAAGAATCCTCAAGCAGGGAAAAGAAGATGATAACCTATAAAGGAAATCCCATTAGACTATGATGGGATTTTTAAACAGAGACTCTACAAGCTACTAGAGAGTGGAATCAAATATTCAAACTACAGAAAGAGAGAAAGTATCAGCCAAAAATAATATTTCCAGCCAAGTTATCGTTTGGTTGGGTTTTGTTTTTTGATCCAATCTGCAACTCTGTACCTTTTATTGGTGAGTTCAGTTCATTTACATTTAGGGTGATTATTGAAATACAAGGTCTTCTTATAGCCATTTTATCTTTTGCTTTCTGGTAGCTCAGTGTTTCCATTGCTTCCTTGTCCTTGTGTTTCTGTTTTCTTTATTTTGGTTGGCTTCTGTGGGTTTTCCCTCTGGTTCTTCTTGTTTTATGTTATATACTTCAGTTCTGAATCTTTGGTGTGTGGTGACCATTATGAATATGAAGAGGATAGTTATAATATATACAATCGTCCATTTTCTTCCGTGCATGCCTTATCTCTATTCCCCTTGGCAAATTTGGATCTTTAAATCCTCCTCTTTTCAGTCACTGTTATCTCAATTTGTCCCTATGTAAGCTGAATGTTTATTACTATCTTGCTATAGTAATTCTTTTTATTGTTTAAGCTTATAATGCCCTGTTCTTAGTAAGGGTTGCACTCCTCTGCTTCTATTTGCCTGATAGTCAACTTACTCCTAATTATGTATATTTTTTTGTTATTTTGTTTTAGGTGAGCTGACCCCTTTCAGTATTTTCTATAGTTCAGGCTTCATAGTGGAGAATTCCTTGAATTTTTGTATGTCTAGAAAGGTCTTAATTTCTCCTTTATATCTAAAGGAGAGCTTACCTGGATACATTATTCTAGGCTGGTAGTTCCTTTCACTTAATATTTTGAATATTTGATTCCACTCCTTCCTGGCTTGTAAGGTCTGTGCTGAGAAGTCCAACGATAATTTAATGGGTTTTCCTTTATAAGTTACCATTTTCTTCTCCCTGGCTGCCCTGAGAATTCTGTCTTTGTCATTGATTTTCGATAATTTTAATACGATGTGCCCTGGTGAAGACCTTTTTGGGTTGAGGTAATTGGGTGTTCTGTTAACTTCTTGAATTCCAAGCTCCAGCTCATTCCTTAGATTTGGGAAATTCTCAACTATTTGTCTGAAAACTCCTTTTCCTCTCCTTCGATAATGCCTATCATTTTTACGTTTCCTCTCCTGATGGTATCAGCTAGTTCTTGAATTTCTCTTTCATTATTTTTCATTCTTCAGTTTCTCTCTTCTTCCTTCTAATTTATTTGTAGATCTCTGTCTTCAATATCATTGATCTTTTCCTCCATTTGGTCGACTCTATTTCCCAAGCTTGCTATTCATTTTTCAACTCTTGCAGTGTGTTTTTTATCTCCAGAAGATCTATTCTGTTCTTTTTGAGGGTTTCAATCTCCTTCCTCAGCTCATTGAGGTGTTTTTTCAATTCTTGAAATTGTTGATATGACTAGTTTTGGAATTCACTGAGTTTTTTCAAAAGTACCATCCTAAATTCTCTCATTTAAGTCACTTATTTCTATGTCTGTAAGCTTATTTTCTGGAGATTTTTCTCTTTCTTTCTAAGATGACTTGTCACCTTGGTTATTCTGGTGTTTAATGGACTATTTCTCTGCCTGGGCATTAATGGAAGTGTATTCTGCTGTTTTTCCAGAAAGATTTATTATATAAAGGTCTCTCTTTAGCCTGTTGCAAAGAAGGCGCTTTTCTTTTGGTTTCCAGTAGGTGGCATCTAAGCCTCTTGGATCTCTGCTTATATAAAGCCTTAATAATGCTTTTTTAATTTTTGTGTAGATATTTAATCACACTCACTACCCTCAGTCTCAGTCCCTGTCAGTATTAGCGACAGTTTTGGTAGTTTTTGCTCAGATTCCCTTGGGCTCTGCGGTGATTGGTCTCAGAAGGCATGGGGGGAGGGGCCCTCTGGATTGGGAGTTGAGGGCTGTGGCTCAGCCTCGGTTTTGCAACTGAGGCTCGTAAAAATCAACTGATGTATCTCTGCCATCCCGCTTCTCTGCTTTCTGCCCTGATGGCTGCATGGAACTCACAACTCTTCCAGGCAGAGCTGTTCAGAGAACTCACACACCTTCTCCTCTCCCCCTCCTCCTACAGGGCTCTCCGGCAGCTGCAAGAGGCAGCTTTTTTATTTCTCCCAGTCCACCACCTGATAACCTGGGGTTCTGACCTGTGGTGGCTCTTATGCGCAGATCCATGCTCAGACATGCTGGTGTGCAGTTTGGTGTTTTTTGTTAAGTTTTAGATGTTCAACTTATTGTTGTTTCAAGGGGAGAGATCTGGGGACATCCCTCACTCCACTATGTTTCTCCAAATTTCGCGAAGTTATCCTTTGGATATAAAGCAGAAGTAAAGACTTTTCCAGACGTAGAGAAGCTGAGGCAATTTACCACCACAAGACTTATATTAAAGAAATACTAAAGGGGGTTATTCTACTTGAAACAAGAAGACAAAAGGATACAAAACTATGAATAAGATAACTAATAAGCAGAAGTAGGAAATTGCAACCCTTATTCAGAATATGCTGTTATATACTTAAATATAATATAAAGATTAAAGGAGGTAAAAGCATTTTTAAAAAAGAGGAGAAGACAATAGCTACTGTACTTTAGAAATGAACTCACAATATAAAAAGGGATAATTTGTGACAATAATAACAAAAGGGAAGGTGGTAAATGTCTGACTTTTCACAGGGGAATAGTGATAAGATGCATTCAGAAGGAAAAGGACTACTGTATACATGAAACTTTCTTTTGCATAAACAAAAGGTAACCACGCAAAAATAATCTAGATCTGAGACAATAACAAAAAAAGAGGAGACAGAGGTAAAAAATCATGGAATATCAGGAAACTAAAATAATAGAAATACGAGAGAAAAGACAAAAATGGAGACCAGAAAACAAATGGAGACCAGAAAACAAAAGAAAAAAATGGAGACCAGAAAACAAAAGATAAAATGACTTTAGGAAATTCTTATACACCAATAATTAGTCTAAAATGTAAATGAATTGACTCACCAATAAAAAGTCACGGAGTAGCAGAATGAATCAAAAAACAAAACCCAACCATTTCCTGCCTTCAGGAAACACATCTCAGCTACAAGGACAAATATTGATTCAAAGTGAACGGGTGGAAAATGATACTCCAAGCAAATGGCATCCAGAGAAAAGTGAATATAGCTGTATTTATGTCTGCCAAGGTAAAAAAGTTAAAAATAAACAAAAATGGACATTCTATAATGATAAAGGGGCTGATACGTCAAAAAGACATAACACTCATCAATATATAGGCACCCAATCAGGAAGTACCAAAATATATAAACAACTACTGACAGAACTAAAGGTTCTAACAAAACACAATTATAGTAGGGGACCTAAATACTCCCATTGACAGCTATGGGTAGATCATCCAAATAAAATCAATAAGGAGATATTGGCCTTAAATGACACATTAGGTCAAATGAATATAATCTACATTTACAGAGCCTTTCATCTCAGGCCACCAGATTATACATTCTTCTGTAGTGCACACAGAACATTCTCAAAAATAGACCATATGTTGGGACACAAAACTGGCCTCAACAAATTTAACAAGATTGAAATCATACCAAGCATAATCTCTAGTCACAATGCTTTGAAATTGGAAAACAACTGCAAAAAGAAAGTGGGAAAAATCACAAATATGTAGAGATTAAAAATATACTACTAAAGAACAACTGGGTCAAAGAAGAAATAAAAGGATAGATCAAAAGATACAAAGAGATAGATGAGAATGACAATACGACATATCAAAACTTTGGGGTTACAGCAAAAGTGGTAATAAGAGGGAAGTTTATAGCATTACAAGCCTATCTCAAGAAACAAGAAAAATACCAAGTAACCTAACATTACAACTTAAAGAACTAGAAAAAGAAGAACAATTGAAGCCCAAAGTCAACAGAAGGAAGGAAATAATCAAAATTAGAGCAGGATTAAATGAAATACAGAACAAAAAGACAATAGAAAAAAATTAATGCAACAAAGAGCTGGCCCTTTGAGATTAATAAAATTGACAAACCCCTGGCTAGACTCTCTAAGGAAAAAAGAGAAAGGACACAAATCAAAAAAAAATCAGAAATGAAAGAAAAGTTACAACAGATGCCTCCAAAATTCAAAGGGTCATACAAGAATATTATGAAAAATTATATGACACCAAATTTAATGGACAATTTCTTAGAAATATATAACCTTCCTAGACTGAATCACAAAGAACTGGAAAGTCTAAATAGAGCAATCAACAGTAAGGAAATTAAAACAATCATCAAAAATCTCCCAAAATGTATAAGTTCAGGACCAGATGGCTTTGGTAGTGAATTCTAACAAACATTCAAATAAGATTTGATACATACCCTTCTCAAATCCTTCCAAAAATTTTAAGAAGAGGTAATATTTCCTAACTCATTTTATGAAGCCAACATTACCCTAATACAAAAGCCTGGCAAGGATAATGCAAAAAAAGAAGACTACACACCAATATCTCTGATGAATACAGATGCAAAAATCCTAAACAACATACTAGCAAATCAAGTACAACAATACATTAAAAGATTATACATTACAATCAAGTGAGGTTCATTCCAGGGGCACAACGATGGTTCAACACGTGTAAGTCAACCAATGAGATACACCTCATTAACAAAATAAATAATAAAAATCATCTGATCATATCAATAGATACAAAAAAAAAGCATTTTACAAGATATAAGATCCATTTAATTAAAATATTCAATAAAATATGTATAGAAGGAAAGTATCTCAACGCTATAAAGGCTACATATGGCAAACCCTCAGCTAATAGCGTACTCACTGGGAAAAAATTGAAAGCTTTCCTCTGAGATCAGGAACAAGGCAAGGATGCCCACTATCAATACTCTTATTTGACATAGTACTGGAAAACCTAACCAGAGCAATCAGGCAAGAGAAAGAAATAAAAGGCATCCAAATTGAAAATGAAGAAGTAAAATTGCCACTTTTTGTTGGTGACATGATTCTTTATACAGAACATCCTAAAAACTCCCACACACACACACACACACACACACACACACACACACACACACACACACAAACCTATTAGAAATGATAAACAAATATGGTAAAGTTTCAGGATACAAATTCAATGTACAAAAATCCCTTGCGTCCCTACATACTAATAATGAAATTTCAGAAAACGAAATTTAAAAAACAATTTATTTTGCAATTGCTACAGAAAAGAATAAAATACTCAGTAATAAACAACAAATAATATGAAGGACCTATATACTGAAAAGTACAAGACATTATTAAAAGAAATTGAAGAAGACACAGAAATGGAAAGATATCCTGTGTTCACGAACTGGAAGAATTAACATAATTAAAATGGCCATATTACCCAAAGCAATATATAGATTTAATGCAATTCCCATCCAAATCCCAATGGCATTTTTTTTAAATAAAACAAAAAAAATCATATTTGTATAGAACCATGAAAGATACCAAATAGCTAAGCAATTTTGAGGGGGGAAAAAAAAAAGCCAGAAGGTATCACACCACTGACTTCAAATTATACTACAAAATGACAATAATCAAAACAGCACGGCATAGGGAATGCAATTAGCATTATTAATACATTGGTTAAGTGGAGGGTCAGGGGAGGGAGGGAGCAATTGAGGGGATCATTTTACTAACTATATAAATGTCTAATCAATGTATGGTATACTTGAAACTAATTAAAATTTCAAAAAATTTTTAAATTGTTTTAAAAAACAGCATGGCATTGGCAGAAAAACAAATACACAGACCAAGGGAACAGAATCGAGAGCCCAGAAATAAACTCACATATATATCAGCAAATAAGTATTGACAAAGTTAGCCAAAAACATACAATAGAGAAAAGAATGCCTCTTCAATAAATGGTGTTAGGAAAACTAGAAAGCCACACGCAAAAGAATAAAACCAGACTGCTGGTTAATTTTGTCACCATACATAAAACTTAACTCAAAATGGATCAATAACCTAAATATATGACCTGAAACAATAAAATACATAGAAGAAAACATAGATACCAAACTTATGGACCTGGTCTTAGAGAGGATTTTAAGAATTGGACCTCTAAGGTAGGGAAGTAAAAGCAAAAATAAATTAACAGGACTACATCAAATAAAAAGCTTCTGCACAGCAAAAGAAACTATCAACAAAACAAAATGGGAACCAATCAAATGGGAGAAGATAATTGCAAACAACACTTCTGATAAAAGGTTAATATCCAAAAATATATCAAGAATTCATATAACTCAACAACAAAAAACCAACAATCCAATTAAAAATGGGAAGACATTTCTCCCAAAAAAGCATACAGATGGCCAACAGACATCTGAAAAGATGCTCAACCTTAGTAGCTATTAGGGAAATACAAATGAAAACCACAATCAGACATTATCTCTCATAAGTTAGAATGGCTTTATCAAAAAAACAAGTAATAAAAAGTGTTGGGTAGATTATGGAGAAAAAGGAACCCTCATATACTGCTGGTGAGAATACAAACTGGTGCAGCCACTATGGAAAACAATGTAGAAGTTCCTCAAAAAATTAAGAATAATGACACAATTAAACTAACTACTTTGTATCTAATCCACCATTTGTAATATTCTTAATCAGTTCTGGAAACAGAAAACTTCCTCAATTCATGTATATTTGTAAAATTTATGTTGTTTTAGCTTTTAAATCTGAAAAAAAGTTAAGTTTTCTGAAATGTCTACTGAGATCTGAACTCCTATATCTCCACTTGCCAAATTCGAATCTAGTAACCACGTGTCATTATCATTCCTCATCACTAGACCTGAGAGCTGAGCTCAGTCCTCTCACATGACCCTATTATTCCTAAGATTTTTCAAGACTAACTCTCTTCTTCTCAGCCCTTGCCTAGTCCAACCCGGAAGGCAGACGGGCTCCAGAATGGCTATGTCAAGAATTGAAATAAGGAAAGATTACCTTTTTCTACCTAGCCTAGTGTGTCCATGTTAAGAAAGATGACAAGTAGAAAGGGGTAACCTTATAATCGAGGGTGCTGTTTCCTGTGGTAGAAATATGTGTGAAATTTCCCCAAAATTTGTTTCATAAGCCATCATTTCTCAACACTGATTTCTGTTCATAAATAAGCTTCACTGGGAAATTTTCATTTAGAATAGTATATTTAGGAATTAAAAATAGCCCAAAGAGAAGCCATTTACACATTCTGCAATAGCCCCAGGTAAGGTCAGTTCTACTGAAGCATACTATAAAATAAAATTTTTAAAAGAACTTTTAAAAGTCATCCAAAAAAGTTTATAATTCAGATGAGATCATATATACCTTCACAGAGAGGATGTAGATGTTTCGCTGGAATTTGTCAAGTTGTCAAGGAAAATAAATCAATGCCAGAAGAAGAAATCCTTGTCTCCTAAGGCTGACCAAAATAAGGGTGAACAACATAGCCTGCCTCTGCCAAGAATTTTCTTCCCACAGCAATTAAAAATTCTGGGTGGAATACTGAAAACATCTTTTTTTAGTGCACTTATGAGCTCACTACGAAAATAAAGAATCCTCAAAGCCCAACATTCAAGAGAAAGAAGAAACACAAGGAAGCAGAGCCCCAAAGCTGACATTTTCTTTGAGAGCATTTGCCAAATACCAGACTCCTTGAACTTATTTTCTGTCCTTAGAGGAAGTAAGAGACAATCTAAAGTGGCGTGTCTAACGGGAGATACCCTCCTTCCATAAAGCTGGAACCACAACAGGCTATACTCACAATGTCAAGGTGCACTAGAAGTTGGCCAGCCCCAGCCCCAGGAGACAGCAATAAAATTGCCTGTCCTAAATGCTGTTGCTAGAATGAAGAAGGGAATCTCCCTTGAGAATTCTTAACACAAATCGATTCTCTCAAAAGTTTGTAGCCCAAATACATAATAACTTGGTGGACTGGAAAACCTTAAACAGATGCTTTAAGATAAAATGGTCCCTCATTAATAGTGCCCCAGACATCTAGCAGAAACGAATGCAAATCGTCTCTGAAGGAATCCACCTCCCACATAGACCTCAAAAACTCCAATGAATAAAATGCTAAAAAATTTTAACTCAGCATCAAAAATCCCAAACCATAGAAAACTTTAAGGCATCATGAATGAGAGCAAGTAGAAACAATAGACAATATAAACTTCAGGTACTAGAGTAAATTATGTTAACTATATTTAAGAAATAAAAAGGGGATTGGACATATGACTAAGAAGAAAAAGACTGAAAAAATTTTTAATAGAACCCTTAGAAATGAAAATTATAATAATTGAATTTTAAAACTCAATGAACTAATTTACTACACGATTAGACCTACTGAAAAGAGAACTCATGAAATGAACTGTAATGCTGAAGAAATTAGCGAGAATGTAGAAAAGAGAGGAAAGAGATTGAAAACACAAAAGAGAAGTTAAAAAGCAGAGAGGATAAAGTAAGATACAGTGGGAGATCTAGGCCAGTGAAGTAAGGCAAGAAAAAAATAAAATGAATAGTATTGGAAAGGAGGAAACAAACTTTACTTGCACATAACATATCTATATAAAAACCTCTCCAAAAAATACTGATAGATTTTTTGAATTAATAATAGAGCTTAACATGGGACCTGAATATAACAAAATCAATTGCCCTTCAGCAAAAAGTTAAAAAAATGTATGTTTTAAAAGATATCACTTATGGCATTAAAAAAAATGAGAAGAAACTAGAAATAAATATACCAAAAGATGTTCATGAGAAAAAAATTATAAACTTTATTACTAGACATTTAAAATACCTAAATAAATTAAGACATATTAATGTATTAAAAAAATCATTATCATAAAGATGTCCATTCTCCCCCAACTTAATTTATAGATTCAAGTTATTTCCAATCAAAAACTCCACAGAAAGTCTTATGAGTCTTGACAAGCTGATTCTAAAATACATATGGAAGAGAAAGCAGACAATAAATGATAAAATATGCCTGAAGAAAAAAAACTAGGTGGAAGAAGTTGTTTTATCAGATACATTTAAAGCTATATTGATTAATATATAGTGGCATTTGGATTGGAGTAGACAAATATATCACTAGAACAGAATAGAAAACCCAAAGACAGCCTCATGTGTTTATAAAAGCTGTCATTACAGAGCAGTGGGAGAAAGTTGAACTTCCGAAGGATTACGCTAGAACAATTAATTATCCATATTAAAGAGGGGGTGAGGAATCTCACCACACACCAAACTCACTTCTATATGGATTAAAAATTTAAATGTAAAAGGCAAAACCATAAAAAGTTTAGGTGACAATCTGGAAGATTATCTTTATGACTTTAGGGTAGAGAAGGATTTCTTAAGCAAAGTGTGCACATGCATCTGTGTTCTCACACACACATATACACATATACATGTACATCTAACCATAAAGGACAAATTTGACTACATTAAAATTAAGAAATTTGTTCACCAAAAAACACTACGAAGAGACTGAAAAAGCAAGGCAAAGTGTAGAAAACTAACAAAGTGACAAGATGCTCATTCCAGACTATATAAAGAACTATTACAAAATAATAAGAAAAAGACAAACAATCCAATAGAAAAGAGGGCCAAGATATGAACAGAGATTTCATGGAAGAGGAAAATACAAATGTTTAATAAACAGAGAAAAAGATTCCAATCTCCTTAGTAATTAGGAGAACACAAAATAAGACCATAAGAAGATATGACTTCAATCTTGCCAGATTTGCAAAAATTTAAAAATCACATCATCAAGTGTCGGCAAGGACATGGAAAAACAGAAAGAGTTATATCTGCTAGTAGGAAAGTAAATTGGCAAAAATCACTGGCATAATCTACTAAGGCTGAAGATGTACATCAACTCTAACTCATAGATAAACTGGAGAAACTCTTGCCCTAGGGAACCAAGTAACATGTACGAGAATGTTCAGAGCACCACTGTTTCAAGGTCCAGGGGGCTGCAGAACCAACTCAATGGCTATCAAGAGAGGAATAGGTAAATCAATTATGCTATTTCATATAATGGAATTCTTCACTGCTGTGAATTACAGCTACATGTAGCAAAGTGGATGAATCTTAGAAACATGTTGAATGAAAGAATTCACCAAAGAATACTTATGATTCCATTTCTATAAAGGTCAAAAATATGTAAATAAAATAATTTATTGTTTATGGACACAGGAGTACATACTAAAACTATAAAGAAAAACAAGGGAATAATAAACTCAAAATTCAGGGTTGTGATTACTCTGTATGTGGAAAGAAGGGGTTGGAACTAGAGGAACACACAGAGGACTTCAAAGGTAATGAGAAAGTACAAGTTCTTTAACTGGGTCATGAATTCCTGGGAATTTATTGTATTATCATTCTTTGGCATTTAAACATATTTCACATATACTCTTTTGTTTCTGCAACATTTGATTTAAAACATTTTAAAGACACACAAATGACAGAAAATATTTATCATGTTTTTAAAACAAAGGATTAAAATCATAAAATAAAATTATCCCCTACCAATTACTAAGAAAGGGAAAACAATACAGTAGAAAAATGAACAAAGGATATGAACATGTAGATCACACAGTAAGAAATACGAATGGCCAATAAATATATAAAAGGCCATTCAACTTCACTAGTCATAATAATGCAAATGAACCAGAACTACATTTCACTCATCAGAATGGAACTATTTTTAAAAATGTAATGCTATTAGGATTAGTAAGGGTATGAAGAATGAACTGACAAAGTCTTGTAGAGGGCAATTTGATATTATCTATCAAAATTTAAAATGTAAATACTCTTCCATCCAGCAATTCCATATCTAGGAATCTATCTGATAGAAATACACATACATTTGGTGAAGATGTATATAAAATGTTCATTGTAGTATTATTTGTAATAATGGAAAATTAAAAACAACTTAAATGCCCAACTTAAATTAGAACACAAGTACATTTTATCACTTTGAAATGTTTTCAACTGCAAGTAGAAATTGCGCCTTAAATAAAGAAGGGCTCATTTTTATCACATAACAAAAATCTGGATAAAACTAGTGCCAGTGTTGTTTCAACTGCTTCACATTGTCATCAAGGACCCAGGGTCTTTTCATGCTGCTCCTCCATTCTCGTGTGTTGATTAGATTATTGTTCTCAGCTCTTCACTCTCCCCTCTGCAGTATAACCTTGCAGTGTGCTAGAATGGGTTGATATTGGACTTGACCTTGCAACATGCATTAGTCAATTGAATATAGGTGGAAATAACTGTGTGTGCTAGTTCTAAGCCAAGGTCTTAAGAGGTATCTCATATTTCTATTCACTTTCTTACACAACTGTGATCCATAAAAAGAACCGCCTTAAGGAGCCACTGATACAGAAGAATGAGGAAATACGTAGAATAGACCTGAACTTAACTCACAGCTTGGAGCCGAGCCCAGTCAATCTCAGGTGAGCCTAGCACAGCCAAGAGATAATTCTCACACCTGTGAGCAAGAAAATGTTTATTGCTGTAATCTACTGAGATTTTGACAGCAGAATTGTTTGTTAGACAACAGAATTGACTAATACACTTTGCATGTTGACTTTCCATCATGTGCTTGTGACATTATGGTCTCAAGATGGTTTCAAGCTCCAAAAATCAATAATTGTCTTCAAAGGCAGGAAGTTGAGGATGTAAGGAGAGCTTCCAGGGCAAAGAAAAACCTCCCTGTGACTCCTGCTTTTTTATCAAGGAATAAAGATATTTCCCAGAGGCCTCTCTGCAAATTTTCTCTTATATTTCATAGATCAGAGCTGTGTCATGTGGTCAGTCCAGTTATTAGAGAGGATGGGAAGAAAATTCCTGTAAAGAGAAACATGACTAGCTGGAGTAAGGGCCTACCTTCCCTGAGATCAAGGAATAGCTGGCCCTCTACCTGGAAAAAATCAGGGGCTGCTAGCAAAGCATACATAACTGTGGTGTCTACCATATATATAATGTAATATCGGTCAAAGGACAAATAGAATAAGGTAAATTCATATGTAGTGACATGAAAAATTCTAAAATATCTAGCATTTAAAAGAATAGCAAATTTCAAAACAATACATATAATAGCCTCACTTACATTAAAAAATAAGAAATACGAGTTTGGGTGCATATTTATGTATGTAAATACACAGAAAAGGGTCTGAAAATATATATCAAACTTTTTTACAGCAGTCACTGATAAGAAAGAGGTGGTTTGGAAGGAAGGTGTGTTTATTTTTTCCCCACAGAAGTCATTTTTTTTTTTTATGGTGACATTAGTTAAAATCCAATAAGTTTCAACTGTACATTTTAACAGTAAGGCATATATATTTATATTGTGTGTTCACCTCTCATAGTTAGATCTCCTTCTGTCGCCACATATTTGACCCTCTTTATTCCTTCTACCTCTCCCCTTCCTCCTCCCTCCTACCCTCTGGTAACCACCAGTCTATTGTCCATGTCCATGAGTCTCTTTTTGTTTGTCCTGTTTGTTTGTTGTGTTTAGGTTTATATTTCACATATAAGTGATATCATGTGGTTTCCAACTTTTTCTGTCTAGCTTATTTCGCTTAGCATGATTATCTCGAGGTCCATCCATGTTGTCACAAATGGCAGTATTTCATCTCTTCTTATGTCTGAGTAATATTCCATTGTATATATGTACCACAGCTTCTTTAGCCAATCGTCTATTGTAGGACACTTTGGTTGCTTCCATGTCCTGGCCACTGTGAGTAATGCAGCTATGAACATCGGTGTGCAAATATCTTTTCAGATATGGGTTTTCAAGTCTTCGAGGTGAATACCCAGTAGAGGGATTGCTGGATCATATGGTAGATCAATTCTTAGTTTTTTGAGGAACCTCCATACTGTTTTCCATAGTGGCTGTACCAATTTGCAGCCCCACCAGCAGTGTATGAGGGTTCCTTTTTCTCCGCATCTTTTCCAACATTTGTTATTACTTGTCCTGTAATTTCTTGTCCATAAATTACTTGTCCATAAATTTCAAAATGGATGATAGCTATTCTAACAGGTGTCAGATGGTATCTCCTTGTGATTTTAATTTGCATTTCTCTAATAGCTAGCGATGCTGAACATTTTTTACATATGTTTCTTGGCCATTTGTATGTAGGAGGGTATGTTTAAAAGGACTTTCTCTATTTACTCTATATACTTCAGCATTGTTGGAATTTTTAAGAACATTAATTTAGGGATTACTTCTTTCAAAATTTACTTTTCATTAGAAAACTAAAAGATATATACATGAGAGAACTGAACAATGAAAGAAAATGGGCTAGGAGAAAGTCTTTTTTTTTTTTTTTTTAATTCAAAGGATACAAAAGGTTTTTCTGTATAATCCAATCAATTTCTGGCTCCTCGGAATAAAACAAAATCACTCAGACGAGGTGTTTTGTTTTCCTGTTGCCATGTCTTTAAAACAGAAATCTCCTTTAAAGTCCTACCTCTCTTGTTAATAACAGTTTCATTAAGAATGTCAGGCATTAATCTCTATACACCCCAGACTTTCCGAACTGGCTAACTCAGAGGCCAGATTATTTATTGTTTGAATTGTTTGTTGCAAAAAACATGCTCTTATACTCACCCTTGCCACCACCTATGGGAGACATAGGCACTTTTGTATAAATTCAACCTGCCTGAAATGAAATCGTTCTTCACGTTAAAAGCCATGTGTATAAAATCAAAGATGTTACCAGATCTAAAGATGACTGACATAGACTATAACCTAAGTTCAAAAAACGGTTTTTATAGAAAATATTTCTATATTCTAAGCACTCTTTTTAATGTAAGAAAGATTTCTGAATGAACCAAATGAGACAGAGTAGGGCACTTATTTCTTTTATAAAAGTTCCTATAATAACTCTGTGAAAACTTCTTTGTTTTATAAAAATATTATAAACTTGAAACTATAAAATATTTTTTATTTCAATTCCATTAAGAGCTTAACTAAGAACAAAACTGAGAGCTGGTTTCCAAAAGAGATGATTAAGTTGCACTTCCTCCCCCACAAAGGGCTTATAATTTGGTAAGAGATACAGAAGTAAAAATAGATGAATTTAGTCAAATGAGTAATCACCTTTAAAAAGGTAGAAATGTAATGAGACAGAAGGAATTGTATTTTCTAGAATTCCTCTCAGGAAAAATATTATACGAGCTTGGAAAAAATACTTGGGTAAGTGGCTTTGGGGAAAGTTCTGGGGATGAGAAGGAAGGAGATCAGTATCTGAGCAACCGCCTCCTGACCCACACTGCAGTTTTGTTCAGTGGTTATTAGGTTTGTACAGTAGGAGGCCCCTGGTCGTTCTTTGTGCTCTTTGTGCCTTGTGCTCTCCTCTCCACACAGCGCAGCCTCTCCTCCAAACAAGTGTGGACAAAGCGTAAGGAGAGATTGATGTCATATTTTAGGTTTTGAAACCATCTGAGCACTTTTATTTCAATCATTGCTGCAAAGAAACAGCAAACTGAGTTTCTTGTTAATGCCAGAAACACACTGAGGTCTATACTGTGTAGATAAAATGCTTTTTTAAAGCATTTAGTTAAATTTGTGAACTTCCACTACACTGTTTCATCCTGAGGAACCGGCACTTCTCTCCTGAGCTCCAGACCTATGTCAATCATCTCCAGAGTTAATCTCCTCATCTTTCCCCAGCTAGCCTACCTTCCTTACCCTAGCAAGTAAAATATCATCAACCACTTGACTCACACCAGAAACATGGGGGTCAGCCCTCACTCCTGTCTGAACCATCCACTCTATGAGTCACTGTTTGACCAGTTCTACCTACTAAGTATCTTTCAAATGAATCTCTGTAAACTTCATTCTCCATGTCACTATCTTAGTTCAGACCCTTATCATACCTGTCTTCCTTCCCCCAATAGCTCCCTATGTGGTATCTCTGCTCCAGTCTCATCAGCTTCTAGCTGTTCGTCTTTCTACTATTGCCCAGTTATTTTTTAAAATGGTCATTTGATTATGCATACATGAGAGAACTGAACAATGAAAGAATATGAGCTATCATTCAGGGCTATCATTCGCAAACACGAAGTTCAAACCTTTTAACATGGTGTGCAAAGTGCATGATCACCTGTCCTTGCCAGCCTTTTCAATCTTGTCTCCCATCACTCCCACATACAAATCCTGTCCTACCCACATTAAACTACTCATGAATGCCACACGCACCTTCTCTGGACCATATGGAGATACAGCAGTGAACAGTAACACATGGCTCCAGCCCCCATGGAACTCAAGGACCTTGCAGGTCCTTTAAGGTAACACACTCTCTCAGGTTTCTGTACCTCCATACATGCTGCCTCATCTGGCCCCAGTACTGGCTTGTCAGAGACAAAACCTCACTTGGCCCAGCCAGTGGCTAATGGGGGGACCCCGAGCAAATTACTTTTACTCTTCTGAGTTTCAGTCCTTCATCTATAACGTGAATAGGTACCACGAATACTCTCTAAAATTTCTACCAAGGTTATAAATTTAAAGAATAATTTTAAACTTCAAAATTAGACTAGAGTCTTCAGAAATGTTTCAACAAGTAGTGATGTTTAAACTACTGAGGGCAACACTGCTAACATGTCAAAATTGCCGAGTTTTCTTCCACAACAAAAGAAAGGATTAATATTCCAAGCTAGGTATGCCCTCTACCGACTTTTAAGCAAGGCTGCCCTATTACAGTATAGTTTTATTTAACTAAAGTACTTTGTAAATTTGAAATTTACACTAAAAATGCTTTGGTCATTCCTGTGCTATTTTTCCATGAAGTCATTATATAAATGCATTCCCTGAATTTCAAGGAAAAGGAAGGTGACCTCACCCGTGAAAGACTATTTCTTTTGCATCTAACAAAAAGAAAGCGGGGCCTTTGGCCTTTTTTCCCAGTCTCCCAGAATCCAAATTTACACCATTGAATTACAAATAAATCTTCTGGAACAGGATCAGACATTGCCAATGCTATCTTCAGCCCCAAATGCCGCCAGCTTTGATATAGTTTTAATCTAGGTTCAGAAGTTAACTTTTAGAGAAAAATCTTTATTTTAAGGTGGAACAAAATTGTGAAACTCGCATATAATTAACCAAATCATGAAGTTTTTATTTTGATTCTTTCACTGGATTTTTAAAGGAAAAAGGTTCTTATCCAAGCACACTTAAAAGTGTATTATTATTGTACTGGTGTGTTTCCTGGGTTTGATATTGAACTTGGATTGTATAAGTTACTTATATACACTTAAAACTAATATGATATTGTATGTTAATTATAAAATGAAAAAAATAAAAATATAAAAATTTTTTAAAATATGTTTCTTATATAGCTGAGGGAAGTTAGATGAAGGGTATATGAGATTCACTGCACTATTTTTGCAACTTCTTATGAGTTTATAATTATTTCAAAATAATAAGCCAGGTTCTGCCTCATGAATTAATGAATCTAGTCAGTGATCCCCAATGGCTGCTAACATCACAGAAAGAGAGTCAGCTAGAAATGACGCACCTCCTGATGGAAGCACATAGCACCATCCATGAAGGAGTCTCTCCAAAAGGCAAACATGAGTGTGATCAAACCTGGATCCAACGACCAATTTATAGGAAATGCAGAGAGCTGAGGAATATGTTAAGAGACCTCACAAAGGTGTAATCAGCAAAATCCAGACTATGTAAATTCTACAGAGGAAATTATTTCATTTTGTCAACAAATTGCAGAGAGACACAGAGATAGAGGAAGAGAGACAGAGATTGGGGGATAGAGGGGAATCTATGGAAAAAGGCTTAAATGTATATCGACCGATTGCAATGCATGCACCTTATTTAGATCCTGATTTGAACAAACTGTAAGACTAAAAAAATTCTATAGCATTTAAAAGATAATTAGACATTTTAATACTCATTTGGTATGTTACGATATTAAAGAACTATTAACATTGAAATAAATAATTAAAAGTCTAAATTTTATATATATAATACATTTCTTAAAGTATGTTAATGACATCTTTCTAAATATTTAAATCGTTTTTTGTATGGAGGATGAACTCCCTCCATACATTGTCGGAATTAGTTGGAATTAGACACAAAAATGAACCAAAGCATTGGCCTGCAGGGAGTACCTGGTCACTGTGAGAAAAAGAAAAAAAGAAGGTTAAAAATTAAGACAGTGGCTTAAATTTGTCCTCCTTTTCAAGTGAGATTCCACAGCCCTTTTACTGTAACATTAAACACTGCTTCACAAAACTAAGACTGAGAGAGGTATCTTTCATCAATCTGGGTGGTTCCAGATGCAGCAGTAAAGAAAACCTGACTAGAAAACACTCTGTTCCATTAACCTGAGATAGGGTTGAGGAGAAACTTCAATCACTGCTCTTGTTCTTAAGTGTTTATTATCTGGACAGATTACCACTTCCACCTAAGTTTCCCGCAGTTCTTCTCAGCAAACAGGTGAATGTTTTTAGAGAAGTGCTAACTAAATTTGAAATTTAAAAGTCTTAATATTTTAGGTGCGTTTTCACCTTTCCCCAGGAATTTTTCAGCAAAACTTCATTGACATCTACCTTTTTCAGAAATATTTGTCTTTATTATATTCACTCTCCTTTGGAATTTGAGAGTAGAGTTCAAAGTTTAATAAACCTAGTTCTCAGGAAATAGCTGAGATTTTATAAACACACCGAGGATAGACTGACTTGCAATGATTGCCCTAATCTTCCCATTTAAGGGGGCTGCTCAGCTATAATAAAGAACTGAATATCCCTTGGGTTGGCAGCAAGAGGGAGAAAAGGAGATGGCTCCTATGATTGGTTTTTTAAATCTCTGAGGAAGAGCAATAAAGATATATAGAGAATTCATGGGTTTGCATATAAACCCAGATATCAGCTTCTGCCTGCCATCCACCCACCTGTTCTAAGGTGACCTCCTTCCAATATATTTTTTCTTTGATCAGCTTCAGCATGGCATCAAAACTGAAGCAGCTTCTCTGCACCAGGGGTCATTCACTACCAGCCACAGACTAGACCCCCTGGACCATGGGTTCTCCTACTGCCTCAACATAGCATCACCAGGTTGATGAATGGGGCAGCCGCATTTCCCTGTGTTGTCCGCCCCTTTCTTTCCTAGAATCATCCCTCAACCTAATCTCACTGGACTATTAGACTTTGCTGAAAGAATTGTTTGCAACAATGCGAACAATTGGCAATTAAATATCCTGTTCTTAAAAGACTTTTAGCTACCCCACTTTAATTCCTTCATACAAGAAATATGTACTGATCATCTACAACATGCCAGATACTGTCATTCACTGCCAGCCACAGTTGAGGTTGGGGATTATATTGGTCAGGGTGAAACTACAGATAACAAAAACTATACCAGCTAATTTAAGCAGAGAGTGATTTGAAACAAAATTTAGATGCTCTATTTAAAAAAAAAAAAAAGTCATTGAAGAGAGAAGGTTTCAGGATGAGCAAGGCAATCACAGGTGTGCTGCTCAGATCTCTCTTTGAGAAAGAACCTGCTCCAAGAAATGTAGTTGACTGACAGCCTCCAGCTGCCACTGTTTGGGTCCGCCACAGCATGCACAAGAGGCCACACATTCTCCAGGGACTGAGCACAACAGGAGTTCCAAACCATGCTCCTCCTGCCTACTGCCAGGTTTCTCTAATGAACAGTCTTTTCCTGGAGAATCTCCATCAGCCTGGCCAAGACTTTCTCAGAGCTACACTGCAATCTAAGTTTCTTCCTACCCAACTCTCCTTCCTTCTAGATGTCAGAACTTTATCATGGTCCCTGTCCACTCCTGCTACCTCCCCTTTGGTTCCTCACAAGCATTTCCCCCAATAAATATCTTATACGTCTAATTCCAACTTGACCTGTTCTTCCCAGCCACCCGAACTGACTTGACTTAACTGATAAAGTCCACCTGATCCTGTGGACTTTGTCAGTTGCCTCCAGAAACAACTCCCAGAAAAATGCATTGAAATGGTCTACCAAAGGGGCCACAGCTGCCACTATCAGAAAGTTAAGGAGTTGGGTAGCCACCACCTCAATGGCTGAATTCAAGAAACTGAGTACCTCTAGTGCTATCGAAGCCACCATGTCCTATTCTCAACACCCACGAAGTTTAGAAGAAACACTACAGCTGCCATGAGAGGGGGAAAAAAATCCACAGGCCCATGCTTATCAGTTATATAGAATTGAAATCATCTTCTCTCAAGTCTTGGCTTTTCTTTTCATAGTATTTATGTGATTTTTGATGAACAGAGTTATTTTTAATGTAGTTGAATTTATCAGTCTATTCCTTTACAGTGTATGCTCACTGTATCTTGTTTTAAAAGTCTTTCCAACCCAAGGGCAGAAAGATATTCTCCAATATTTTCTTCTTAAAGCTTTAAGTTTTCACCTTTAACGTTTAAGTCCTTAATCTTTCTAGAATTGATTTTGTATGTGGTATGATTAGTAATCCATTTTTTCCCCATAAAACAGCTGATTTTCCCAGGACTTTTTATTGCATAGTCCATTTTTTACCACTGTTTTGAAATATACTGCTTCTATTATGTCTTTCCATACCTGGATAGGTCTGTTTCTGACTCTGTTCTATTGCATTGACCTGTTTATCTACCTATGCACCAATGACACATTGTCTAAAACACCATACACTGCATAATACGTTTTATAGAAGTCAGTTCTCCATCTCATTGTTCTTCATGAATGTATTGGTCATTTTGGGCTCTTTGCTTCTCAATTTAAATTTTAGAGTAAGTTTTTCAAGGTTCACAAAAAACTCCTTTTAGGTTTTTTACTGGAATTTTATCGAATCTATTGATCAATTTGGAGACAAATTACTTAATGATATTGAACCGTTCTATCCTTAAAAATGACTCTTCATTTTTTAAATGTCTTTCAAAAAGTTCTATGATTTTCTCTGTAAAGTTCCCCCATATCTTTTATGCAATTTATACATAGGTACCTTTTATTTTGTTAACTATTATAAATGTTAGATGTTAAAATCTTGCTCTTTAACTGTTTATTGTTGATGCACAGAAATGCATTTGATTTTTGTATAATTGTTTTACATCTGGCAACTTTGTGAAACTCTCTTATTAAGTCTAATAATTTGCCTATCAACTCTTGGAGGTTAAACAATCATATCATTTGAAAATAATTACAATTTTTCTACATTCTTTCAAATTTTTATAATTTTTATTTCTTTTTCTTGGCCTCTTATACGGGATAAGATATCTAGTACAAAATCGAATAGAAGTGGTGATAGCATACATTCTTATCTTTTAAACAGAATATTTTTAACAATTCATCATTAAATATTGTGCTGTTATTTACCTCTGTCTCTCACCCCTGACCCACCCCTTTGTACTCTGCTCTATGATACCAAGGCTGGAAACCTACCTACTATATTTCCCAGACACCAGCTTCTTGTTAGATTCTGCCAATAGGAGGTACTGATGGGAGACTGGAAGGCAGGAGGAGAGGAGAAGGGACTCCCTGTTTTCTAGCTTCTGTTAATATTCCTCCTACAGCACCAAATAATTTCATCTCTCTAAGACTTTTGACACTCCAGTTGCCAAACCCCAGAGTGCCCTCTGGTAAAGCACTATTTCTGCAGCATAACCGCAACAATCACCAGCCCCCTAAGAGCCAGAAGGTGGCTTCCCTTAGAGGTATAAGATATATGAGCTTCACAAAATGAATTGAGACTATTTCTTCTTTTCCTGTTCCTAGAATAGTCTGAGTACAATTAGTAATCTTCTACTTATAGGTTCAATAGAACTTGCCAGTGAAGCCATCTGGCATGGTATTTTCTTAAGGGAATATGTTAAACTACTAATTTAATTTCTTTCTTGAGTCATTATCATTTAGGTTTTTTATCTTTTCATAAGACACCTCTGGGAAATTTTAATTTTCAAGAAACATGTCCATTTGGGCTAAAAAAATTATAGGCAAAATGTTATTCATTATATTCTTAAATTTTCTTTCAATCTCCCCATCATCTGTAGAGGGGAGAATATATTTCAAATAATTTTCAAATAATTTTGATTTCAAATAATTTCTATTTGTGCCTTCTCTCCTTTTTGATCACTTTCCCCAGAGGTTTGTCAATTTTATTAATCTTTTCAAAAATATGACTTGTGTGTTTTGATATTTTCTATGGTTTCTTTGTTTTCTGTTTCATTAATATATGCTATCTTTATTATTGTCTTACTCTTCTTTGAAGGAGTTTATTTGGCTAGTCTTCTAATGTCTTGAGTTTAATGCTTACTTCTTCAATTTTTGGCCTTTCTTGTTTTAATATTTGCATTCATGAGTGCATATTTTCCTCAAATTATTATTCTGGCCACACTTTACAAATTATTTGTTTTATATTACTGTTTAATATAAACAATTATATGTTTTTATTATAATTTCTTCTTTAAATTTATAAATTTTTTAGAAGTATGGTTTTTTTAAAGACACTTTTTTTTTTTAGGTGAGGCAACCTTTGGTTGACCTCACAGATTGCAAAGACCTTGTCAGCTTACAATCCCTTATTTTTTATTTTTTATGCCTGCAGCACCTGGTCTTCCTAGGTGTTCTCCCATCCAAGTACTAACCAGACCCGACCCTGCTTAGCTTCCGAGATCAGATGGGATCAGGCTTGTTCAGTGTGGCATGGCTGTAGACTAGAAGTATGTTTTAAAATTTCCTAAGATTGTAGGACCAAGATTATCAATTATGTTACTGAAATACACTATATCCTTTCTGATTTTGTTTAATCTGCTTAATTTTTTAATTTCTGAGAAAGATAAGTTAAAATCTCCCACTCAGTTCTCAGATATGTCTGGCAGCTCTACCTCTTGTCTCTTTGCATCTCTGTCAATTTTGCTTTATGTCTTTTAAAGTGTGTTATTAGTACCTACCAATTTAGAATTTTCATTTCTCCAGGTGAATTGAATATTATGTGGCAACCCTTTTCATCTCTAATAATATGCTTTCTTTTAAAGCTTCTTTTGTCTTACTTAATATTGCTACATTCTCTTGTCCTGATCCTGTGGACTTTATTATATATAGTTATGAGTCTATGTAAGGAATTGAAAATGGGTAACCACTTCCCAGGCTCAAATGACTCCAGCACTTCTTTTCCCTTGCTATAGCATGATGGCTTTTGAATTATTTATGGATGGATTCTCCTTGCAGGCAGCCTTCAAATGGTCATCTTTGCCACAACAGCAACATGGCCAACCTTCCTCCAAGCTTCCATTCAGTGGCCCTATAAGCAACTGTATTATGAATGTAGGCATCCCCGCTTCATCTCAGGAGTCCAAGCTATATCTGCGCAGAACAGAATTATCATTGTCTGAAAGCTGCACTGATAGAATTCCATCTTCCCTGAGCAATGAAGCCTCAAAAAGGGTCTATACTAACAGTTGTTTCTTCATCAATTAAAGCATACAAATAACCACTTCAAAATGTCTTAAGCTGAAATAGTATCCTTTTTCAACTCATCTATCAAGGTCATTATCAACATGAACCTACTAACCTTACTTGAATAAAATGGCTACCATAACTGATTAAATGAATGTATTAGGAGATAGTTGACTGAAATCTAAATTGTATATCAAAAAGCTTCCTTTTAATCATGCTTTTTTCGTGATGACATGATGTGGGTACCTGACTTAGCAGAGATGACACAATAAAGTAAGAAGAGGGGAAGTAGCGGAGGAACAAAGATTCAGTTCTGTGGTATGGCACTTACGTGACCTTGAGCACATTAATTAATCTCCCTTGTCCTAGATTTCTTTATTTGCAAAATGGTAATAAAAAGATCTACCTCAAAAGGACTAAATTAATTGAAGTATGTAAATTTAAATGGGCACTCAATAAGTAAATGTTCTCTACTCATTTCCTCCCAGTCTAGGAGAAAGATCCTTCTTGAAAGCAGTGATACAATTGTGCTGATGTCTGTGAAATGAAAATTCACAACTTTTTTTTGGAAGAGATAAATATTTCAACAATGGACCAGCTCCACCCTTGCCTGTCTTTACTGAACTAAGTCCAAGCTATGTCTACGCAGAACAGACCTGAATTAAAACCTAACAAAATCTTACCATGACCATAGGATTCAGCTGTAAACTGAAATTTGTGTCATCGAGTCTTAAGTTAAAAAACTCTGCTGGTATTCCTCAGATTTGACAAACTCAGCATACACCTTTTTGAATTGCTAAAGTTAAAAAACTAATTACTATTGTATAGCCTGAAACCTTGGAGAGTTTTTAAGCTAGAATTCAGAAGATGTTAGAGAGCAGCACCTGCTGGCAAACTGTGATACTGCAGCCCACCTGGTCATTAAGTGAAATGGATGGTGTGGCCATTGAAAATCCCAGGGTCCCAGAAGCAGTCCTACATTCAAAAGGAGGAAGCAATTCTCTCTCCCATCTCTCAGTCACCCCTCCAACCACCAAGAACTGTGGATTTACCTCCTAAACAGCTCTCAGAGTCTTCCACATTTCATCCCCATGCTTACTACCCCAGTGCAGGCCACCATCTTTTATTGCCTGGATTCCAGGAACAGTCTCCTAAGTGATTTCTCAGATTCCAGTCTGTTCTTCACACAATGGTGGTTTTTATACAGCACCATTATGATCATGTCACTCCCTGCCCAGTAGTTTCTCGTTAAAGATGTAAATCTTTTACCATAGAATTACCAGAATCTTCTCTTCACCATAGTTGTCCTTCTTCCCTCCCAGCATCATCTCTGTGCACAGCCTGCCTCCATTCTTTGCTCTAGCCACAGTGAAACCTATGAATTCAGAAAGTGATCTTCAGAAAGAAAAATCGAAGAGCTGTGCTAGCTCTTAAGAACACAAAAGACCACCAAAAGTTACCTTTTTGACCTTGGTAAGTATTATAGCTAATAAATGACTTTCTGACCTCATTATGCCAAAATACTGATCAAAATCTAGCAACACATTCAGGGGAATTAGGTCTAGAACATTTTCCATTCTGCCAAATACTCATCGTAGCTGTTACTTTATCCATCATTCAACACTTCCCCCTATATTGACATCACTGTCTACTGTATCCAGCCCCAGAACCGCCTTCATTTGAACAGGCAGTTCCAAAGAAACAAGCCACCAGTTAAATAAATGAATCTGGGCTTCCTCTAGAATCTGCTAATGCTTTCGAATAAACATGCTCAGTGGGATAGAACAAGATAGTGGGCTCCAGGACAAAAGGAAATTTGTCAGGCAGATGTTGCTTTTGTGCAGTTGACTATTCCTTAAAAGCTTCAAATAAGACTAACAGAAGACAGGGAGCCAGGGTAGAGGGGTAATTTTCTTTAGCCTGTTCAGTGCTTTCTCTACTTTTACATGTGGAGACAGCCTGGTTGAATTTCCAGGTCTAATGGATTCCTCACACACGTTTAGTGATTTGGATCCTTTTAAGCATTACATGGTCCATATTAAAAATTCTGTACAAAATTACTTATTCCTGACAAATACACTGATTTCTACTTCTGTTTATTAATCTTCTGGCTGAAAATGGCCCTTCTTCCTTAACCTCTGTTCCCTGTATCTTATGGGCTCCAAAATAATTATATTTTAGGCTATAAATTCTCTCATTTTCTTCTTAGCCAGATATAATTTGAAGCAGAGAATTTAGAAAAATCCATTTACCTGTGGTTTGGTTTTTATTTATTTGAGGATGATTTTTTTTTAGAATTTGGGTGATCTCTTTTTTTTAGCATTTTATTTTACTTTATTATTAGTTTCAAGTACGCAGTACATTGGTTAGACATTTATATTGTTTTTGAAATGATCCTCCCAATTACTCTATCACCCATCTGACTCTACACATAACCGTTATATTACTGCTGACTACGTTCCCTATGCTGTGCTCGCCATCCCTATGCTGACTACATTCCCTATGCTGTGACCATCTGAGGACAATATTTTTAAATATAATTTTAAATGTAATAGTTTTACTTCTCCTTATTTAAAAAGAAAAGTTTTCTTGAGATAAAAATGGAAAATTTTAAACTAACATCCTACTGAATGTCAAGCTAAAGATTCATTGTCTCCATCTTGCAATCATCACTCCTGATGTGATTATACAGTATATAAGATGGGAAGAAATTTATCTTCTTTCTAGTATATTAATTAGATATGTTTAATGAAGAACTAGGCAAAATTATAATAGTTGCATTAAAAATAGGCCTGTCTTGTACCATATATCAAAATATTCAATGATTATGGTATAATTTTTATATAAATAATGATTTACTCAACTATTGTAATGCAACTTCAAGGTCATGGAACCAGAAATTGATCTGAGTCTAAAAACCTGGGTCCAAGTCTGTGACCTTCTGTTTACCTACTGAGTGGCTTTGATCAGGTCTCCCTGCTCATGGCACTATGAGGATTGATATGATCATTGATACCGTGTGGAAATGAAATGTAATAAATGTCACAGTCTTCATTTTCCTAAATCCAATTAAATCTGGCCCCATCCCTTCCATGGACATTGTTGCTGACCTTTCCAAAATCCACTCCAGTGCTCTCTCTTCCTAAACTAATTTCTTCCAGATGTCTACCCTTTTCCCAGCCCCAGCCCCAGCCCCAGCCCAGCTGAGTGAATCCTAAGTGGTCCTAACAGAATACCTTGCCTGTAAATGGACTTGGAAAAGGCATGGGGTTCAATTCTGGCTTAAGACATATAGGGAAGCTGGGAAGCTTCCGGAAAACATTTTCTCTATCTTTGAAAGAGACACAAAAAAAGATAATCTCTTCTCCACTGGATATAAGCATGTGTAAACATAGAACCAGGAGAGCAACTTGTAACTTTGAGGGAACACAGTCTGAGGACAAGATCAATGAGCTGAAAATTGCAGAGAAGAAAGATAAAAAGAATCTGGGTCTTCAGTGGCATTTTTGATTTGCAGGTTAACTAACTTCTAAGCCACCCTGCCTTTATACTGCATGTTGTCTACAATAATAAAATTCCTTATTATTTAGCTAGCTGAATCTAAGTGTTTGTTTGTTTGTAGCAAAAGGCATCATAACTGCTACATGTACCAGTATGCCAAGTTTTGTCAGAAGTCCAATATTAGTCATTTTTAAGAATCTCCTACCTGTTGGATCAGTTAAGAACTATGGGAATTACAAGGCCTAGTAGGATAATGTAGTCCATATTTTTTCTTTGACATTCTTAATGTGTTAGCCTTGTTCTCAAACTAGCTCCTTTCTTGGTTACAAGAGTTAGTTGTAATTCCAAACATGACGACGTCCAGGAGAAAAGAAAAGCTTTGTCGTAATTCCTCTAGAAGATTTCTCCTCACAGCTCATTGGCCAAAATTAGGTTACATGACTCTTCTTAAACCAATCACTGGCAAGGAAGCACTACCATAGTTGTCATAATCGGGATTTACCCCACAACATATGAAGGGAAAATTAACACTCAAGCAAAACTGGGCTCTAGGGGCAAATAAGATAAGGCTAATGTGTGTTGTCGAAGCATCAGTAGTGTCCACCAGATATATGGTGTCTCATTTAGTTCTCACAATCTTATCAAATCTCACATTCCACATGTATAGATGGAAAAGCCAAGACTCTGAGAAATTAGGTGACTTGCCTAGGGCTACACAGCTCATAAACTATAGAACTGGGGTATGATTCTAGGTCAGTCTGATCTCAGGGCTTCAGAACTGCTACAAAATGTTACTTGATTTCTACTCAGCTGTGGGAATGTGCAGTCTTGGACACTGAAATAAACACCCCCTCATCTGGGACTCTAGGAGTACAGAGACAGTTGTGCCAAAAAACACCTTTTTAGTTATTTACTGTATCAGCTTAACATAGTGAGAACAACCTTTTTCTGTCCCACATTGATTCAGGGAATCACACAGGAATCTGCCTATCACTGGGTTGGCCACAACCTAAGGAAGTTCTATCCACTGTCTAAGAGGCCTGCTCTGAATTTAGACTTTAGCCATAGCAGTTAATAACTCAAGTGCAATAAAATTAGCTTCAAAGTGTCCATGCAGGGTGAAAGATGGAGTCAATTTAGCAGTATCCTATCTCCTTTTCTAGCCAACAGGAGATAGGAAAAGCTGGGCCTGGGTGGGTACAGAACCCAGTAGACATACATGAGCTAGAAAACAGTAGAGAATAGTGTTAAGCACAGAGCCCATGGAATCTGACATGAGTTCAAACCCTGGCTACGCCACTAGCTGCATGACCTTGGCAAGTCACCCAGCTTCCTTATGTCGTATCTATAAAATGAGGATGGCACCAAGAGAGACAATATGGGCACATGGGCCCTACCAGCTAGCTGAAGTACATGTCATGGCTTATGCTAAGGTCATAGGAGAAAACAGAGGAATTCCAGATACCAAGCAGAATCAGAAAGAAAGTATCCAGGTAAGGAGACATCACAGGGATAATCAAGGGGAAAGCCATATCTTAAGAACTTCGGATAGTGCCTAAGAGTATGGTTCATGTTGACAGGACAGTCATAACCATTTCCAAATCTGCTGCCCTTTCTGTAGCTACAGTGAGCAGTCATTATAAATAACTGGAACAGACACAGAAGAATAGCAGGACCAAAAGAAGTCGCCTCCTGACAACAACTTCATATGTATGTAGCAAGGTTACAAATTTACTTACACTTCACTTAAAAATTCTGAGAAAATGAAATTCCATTATTTTTTATTAATTAAGTTCTCTTGCAAGTTCCCTATTCCCCTTGGAAGCAGAAAGAGAGAATCCCAAAATCTAAACAGAGTCCTTAGATAATTTGATGTCCTTTAGATAAGTGTTCAGTCTTTGAGATGTCCTTGCTTCTTCTCTTCTCCAAGATGATGTTCGAGAAAGAGAAGGAGTCCTTGATCCACATATTATCCTCTGCTGCAAAAAGCCTACACTGGGCTCGTTCCTGGACCTTTTGAAGTAACTAGCATCTGGAGGGGTGCTAGTGCCTTTTGCAGAAGCCCATACCTAGGCTAAGCTGGGCTTGCCTTTTGTGGTTCCACAATGGCTGGTGGTTCTCCCTAGCCTACTGGCATCTTTCACCTGGCCACTGGCCTATGTAGCTGAGGGGGTCACCTTCTTCATGCCATGCCAGATGCCAAGGTGGCTCTCATTCAGTGCCCTTCCCTATCTGCCTGGGAGTGGAGGGAGGCACTGGACACTTCTAGGTCTCCTCCACACTACATAAACTGTTGCAGAAATTTCCTGGGGGAAGAGGAAATTTCTTAGCGGAAATTTCCAGAGTTCCAAACCTAAACTGAAGGTCCTTGAAGGTCTTGCCCAACATACCCATCCCCTACTGCCTCTCTTTCTTTCTATTTCTCAAGCCTCTCTTTCTTTCTCCTCCCATCCCCCCAGCCAGAAGGAGTAAACTTTCACTTATTTCCTTTACCTCTCTTGCTGGGACTTGCCCATAGTCCATCACTTTCTTCTCCTCCTTCCAGATTTCTTAGGGAGGGGGAGGGAGAAAAGGGGGTAATATTTAAGAAAGAAAAAGATCACCTTACCAATAACATGAGCTAAATTTGAAGATTTATCACAAATATGAAACTTATAACTCTAAGAAGAAGAGATCTCTATTAAATTCTCAGAGAGCCTCCTTAAAAACAGGCCAGCAATGATTTGAGGGTGTCCTTGTATAAAGACAACATAAATGGCATTTGAATTTGCACATAATTGAGATGCATAAGTACATCTAGAGCAACAAGGTATGCAAAACTTGTGATTCCCAAGGCTTTGACCACAGGAGAAGAGGATATGACTGTTATGCTAATAAGCTCATTAATATCATGAATATAATTAACAAATGAAATTGATTATCACCGGCAAGCATTCATTAAAAGAAGTTAAGTTGCTATGCTCCAACCGCACAAGTAACAATTTTGCTTTGTTTGTCAGGAAGCAGTCTTTTCATCTTTGCTCATTTATTACCACTAAACGGATAAATACCTGGGAATGTGGGCTCAGCTCATTACTTATATATATTACCTTGATTATAATTTGACCTCATGCACATTTCAGTTATAAGAACCTTACAAAATATCACTTCTATTTATAACACAGCCTCATCTGCCAAGTCTACAGAGAAATAACATCCTAATTGGAAAGAATAAAAGGTTACCTTTGCGTGTAAACTGCACATTCATTTAGTCATCGATTTTATTTCTTTCTAATTATCAGTGGTTGTGCATCTCCTGGTAGCTTGGCTATAGTTGTTTTTCCTCGTAATAACTCCTGAGAAATGGAAACCCTAGTGATCAGATCAGTAGATTGGAAAGCTGTGGTTTTAATGTGCAGTTTATCGGGGCCATCAAGAATTAAGAAATATTCAAGATTCAAACTTCAACTTTCATGAGACTATGATTCTGAGGCCAAAGGCCTATTTTCACCTGACTCCTTTACTATCTGTGTCATAAGACATGCATCTTCTTTTTTATTTAAAGTAAACTAATGCTCTTGACATTACACCCAAAATTAAATGTACATCTTATCACCAGCAACTTTTCTTGCTACCCATCCATAAGAACTAAAGTCATGGTTCCCAGCTGTGGGTTTTAAACTCTTTGAAGAAAAAGATGAAGCTGTTCTCCACTGGGAACTGTCCCAGTCACCAACCTTCAGTCTGGATGCATAGCCCCCTCGACCATCTCAACCTGCCTCTCATTCACTGAGTCACCCCTTTTACTGGTCTGCTCAGGCTACCATAATAAAAAGCCATGGACTAGATGGCTTAAACAACAAAAATTTATTTTCTCATAGTTCTGGAGGCTGAAGTCTGAGATCAAGGTGCCATCATGGGTCTGGTGAGAGGTCCCTCCTTAGGTTGCAGATGGCTGCCTTTTCTCTGTATCCTCACATGCTAGAGAGAGAGCGCTCATGTCTCTTCCTCCTCTTACAAGAGCACCAGTACTATCAGACCAGGACTCCACCCTTATGACCTCATTTAACCTTAATCTCCTCCTTAAAGGCCCTATGTACCACGTAGTCACATGGGGGTTAGGGTTTCGACATATAAATTTGGGGTAGGGGACACAATCCAGCCCATACCACCCCTGGCCTGGCACACTGATTCAACTATTCTTTCACAGACATACCAGAAAAAAAAAAGGTTTGAAGAAGCCATGTAAGGAGAGGTAGGTGGTAACAAGGCTCACCCATTCACCGGGCTGTATTGTTTTTGTCTTTTGGCTCCTGAAATAGTTTCTCCAGATGGCTCCTTGAAGAGGCCAGGACAGAAATTTCTCAGGGAGGTTGTAAGGGTTGACAGAGTATGGAAGGGGCCATTTAGCCAGAGAAGTGGCTATGGCCATCTAAGCAAAGAATGGCTCTGACTGTGGAAGGATAGACACAAGGCTGGCATTAAGAATGGACTGTCACCTGTACCATAAGATATGAGAAGCCCATTAAAAATGCCTCCCTCACTGGCCTGACTAAAGCTTCACCATTAGTGATGTATTCCATTGAGATAAGGAAACGAGAGTCTACGTAGTTATCAGCTAATAGAAAATGGAGAGAGAAGAATGAACCATTTCTTATCATTTTTTCCTAGATTATAAGATCCTTAGGAGAAGGAACAGCATTTTGCTCACTTTTGAACCACTACTGCACCTAGTGTGGTGCCTTGCATAAAAGTGAGTGCTCAGTAAGTATATCTTGAGTGACTAAATATTGCCCAAAAATTTGCATTCCTTTCACTTCCACTTGCCAAGTAGAACCTATTATCTTTATTGTTATTTATGTCACTGAGTATATTTATCCATTTCATTTTCACTGCCTGAGCCAAACTGAGTACAAGGCCAAGCAATAAAACAACCCAAACAGTCACGTACTAATATTCATTCTTTCTAGGCTTCTCCCCATTTTGTGAATATGTTAAATAGAACACAAGCTAGTTTCTATTTAGTGTGAATATATAACTGGAAATCATTCTGGGCCACAGTAAAAGCACAACTGATGTGCTATTCACACTGCAAATAAATTTACTCTTTAGCATTCTAACCATGGATTCATTTACTGTATTTTCTGATTGTTCTTATATCAAACAGCTAGAATTTCTGCCTTCTTCAATTTGCAGTATTGGAAGTATTTCCGTTTTGAAATCGCATCTCTTACTAGAGGAATTGACACTGAAAGAATAAACAAGTTAACAGGGTCAGAAGAAAGTCTTGCCTTGAGGTACAGACTTATAGTGTCACCTGATAGAGAGATGGGGCAGCAAGAGAAAGGTGTGCCAGGCTGTACACCAAGGGAAGGCGATGCCTGGTGATCTGACAAGTGGGCTTTTCTCTATATGCTGATATATCTGCTTCTTGACCTAGCCAAGGCACATCTGGTTGTAAGGAAAGAACAGAATCTCCCTCAAATTAGCTCAAGAAAAAGGGGCTCTGTTCAAAAGATACATCTCTTGTGGAATTCATGGAAAAGCAGGGCAAAATAAAAACAGACCTCAGAGGACAAAACTAGAGCTTGTCTGGGACCCCAGGCAGCATGATTCCCTGACCTTCACACCAGCATCACAGTTAAAGTCTGAGCTCTTAATTCCCTCCATCTCTGTGACTTAGTCCCTTGCTACGCAAAGTGTGGCCCTGAGTCCAGCAACATTGCAACGCCTGAACTTGTTAGAATGCAGAATATCAGGCCCCACCCATCCCTATTGAATCAGGATCTGCATTTTAGCAAGATCTACAGATGCAGGGCGGGGAGAGAATACAAAAATATAATAGGCTGGCTGCTTGGCAGTGAACTGGCCATTCTTGAGGCAAGAAGCTGCCCTTGATTAAATTCTGGTGGAGGTGGATGAACCAAAGGCCATGGGCATGAAGAAAAGTTAAATATGGCAACAAATTGGCTCTACTATGTATTTGAAATATGTCTCTGAGCTCAGTTGAGCCTGAGTGCATTTTGAGTGTTTAGCTTCTGAAATAGTCTACACTGGGGCTGATTGCTACCACCTTTATGTACATCTCCTGAAAGTAGGCATCCTTGCCTACTTTCATCCTTGCTCAGGTGACTAGAAATATCAAGTGTCATTAGCAGAGTGAACATTTGGCTCCTTATGAGCTCTCTTGTTACAACAACAAAAAAATAAACAAATGAATTTAATGCACATATAAAACTAAAGAGAAAAGGGAGCTCTTCATAATTCTTACCGGTTCTGTAATCCAATAATGAGCTCTCACAACATCTTCTCTAAAATCTGAATCTCTCCAGGGCAGTATCTTCACTGATGCTTTTATCTCGGGCAGTAGTTTCCCTACCTAGAGTTATAGAACAGAGCTGTATATCATTTTCTCTTCAATATTGAAACCAAACTTGAGGAGGCAAACCTGTGGGTAGCTAATTGCTGGATTCTTTTTTCGCAATTGCACGTACCTGGCATTATTCTGATTAAATTTCCAAGTCAATTAAAAATGAGATGCAAGCCACAGCAACAATGACTCCAGCCACAGGAAATGCTAGTTCAAGCAAACAAGCTAATGCTCAAAGAAGCCAAGACAAACAATGAAGAGCTGTAGTCCTCAGAATGTTCAAGTCCCCAAGTCCACCCCTGCCCTTTTCTGCTTTTCCTAATTCAAATTCAGTTTCTTTAATTTGTCACCAAGGAAGTCCTAACTAATACATCCAGCCCCTCTACTCCTGCTGTAGCTGCGCTCAGTGAACCCCTCTTTTTAAAATAGAAATGCCTCCTCAGAAGTAAGCAGAATTGATAGACTGTAAAAATAGAGGTAACTGTCAAAGCATTTTATATCAAGATCGAATTGCCATTTTTATATAAATATTTGTTACTAATGGAATTTAATATTTCTAGATTCTTCTGTTTACGTGGCTTACACATACTACATTCACATGCACTCTGTGTGCAAAAAGCCAGAGAGTACTCACTCTACAGAAAGTATTCAGTAAGTCCTTGACAATACAGAGTATGGAGGACTGAACTGGACATCAGAGACCATGTGACCTACATGACCAGTCACTTCATCACTCTGGGACTCTGTTTCTCATCTTAAAAAGGACTTTTAAAAAGAAGCATAAAAACAAACAAACAAAAAAAAACACTGCTAGAACTAATAAATAAGATAAATTTAGCAAAGTAGCAGGATACAAAGTCAAAAGCCAGTTGCATTTCTATACACAAACAATGAACAATCTGAAAACGAAATTAGTAAAACAATTCCGTTTAAAATAGCATCAAAAAATAAAATGCTTAGGAATTAACTTAAACAAGCAAATGAAAGATTTGTACAATGAAAACTATGAAACGGTGCTGAAAGAAATTAAAGATGACATAAATAAGTGGAAACACAGCCATGAATGTGAAAGTTTCATGGATTGAAAGACTTAATATTGTTAAAATGTCAGTACTGCCCAAAGCGATCCACAGATTCAGTGCAACCCTTATCAAAAATCCCAAAGATATTTTTTGCAAAAATAGAAAAATCCATCTTAAAATTTATATGGAATATCAAGGGACCCCCAAATAGCCAAAACAATGTTGAAAAAAAAAAGCTGGAGGACCTTCACTTCCTGGTTTCAAAACTCACTACAAATCTACAAAAAGCAAAACAGTACAATAGTGGCATAAAGACTGACATATAGACCAATGGAATAGAATAGAGAGCTCAGAAATCAACCCTTGCATATACAGTCAAATGATATTTGACAACAGTGCCAAGACTATTCAATGGTGAAAGGATAGTCTTTTCAACAAATGGTGCTGGGAAAACTGGATATCCACATGCAAAAAAAATGAAGTTGGACACTTATCTAACATCATATACAAAAATTAACTCAAATGGATCCATGACCTTAATGTAAAACTTAAAACTATAAAACTCTTAATATAAAACATAGGTCAAAAGCTTCATGACATTGGATTTGGCAATGTTTTCTTGGATATGGGGGAAAAAAAAAAAAGCACAACCAACAAAAGAAAAAATAGACAAACTGAAAGTCGTAAATTTTTTTTTAATTTTTTGCATTGAAAGGCAATGTCCACAGTGTAAAAAGGTAAATCATGGAATGGGGTAAAATATTGGTAAATCATACCATGCAGAATATATAGAGAATTCCTAAAATTCAACAATTCAAAAAAACCATCACTATCAAAAACGTTATGCTATAAATGACACCATCAAGAAAGTTAAGACACCCACAGAATAAGAAAAATATTTACAAACTATATATCTGATAAGGGCCTAGTTTCCAGAATACATAAAAACTAACAACCCAATTAAAAATGGGTGAAGTGTTTGAATAGCTATTTCTCCAAAGAAGATATACAAATGACCAATAAGCATATGAAAAGATACTCAACGTCACTAGTCACTAAAGAAATACAAACCAAAACCATTATGAAACACCATTTCATACTCACTAGGATGTCTACAATCAAAAATATAAACAATAACTATTGGCAAAATGTGGAAAAATTGGAACTCTCAAACATTGCTGGTGGAAATATAAAATGGTACAGCAACTTTGGGAAACAGTCTGGCAGTTTCTCAAAAAGTTAAACATATAGTTACCATATGTTCTGACAATTCCACTCCTAGGTATATGACCCCAAAATTTGAAAGCATACATCCACACATAAACTTGTACATGAATGTTCACAGCAGTATTATTCACAATAATCAAAAAATTTGATTATTATTCACAATAATCAAAAAATTCACAATAATCAAGAAACAACCCATATATCCATTGATTGATGAATGAATAAACAAACTGTGGTATTCATGCAACGGCATATTATTCAGCCATAAAAAGCAACTGGTTCATATTACAACATAGATGAGCCTTGAAAACATGATGCTAAGTGAAAGAAGCCAGACACAAAAGGCCACATATTATATGATTCCATTTATATGAAATGTGTAGAATATGCAAATCCAAAGACACAAAAAGCAGATTAGTGGTCGCCAGGGTCCAGGGAAGCTGAGAATGGGGAATAATTGCTAATGAGTGTAAAATTTCTTTTTGAAGTGATTAAAATATTCTAAAATTAAAAAAATATGTGTAATAAAAATGGACAAAGAACTTGAATAGACATTTCTTTAAAAAAGATATATGAATGGCCAATAAGCACTCAAAAAGATGTTCATTATCACTAAACAATCATTAGAGAATTACAAGTCAAAACTACAAGATACCACCTCATACCCATTATGATGGCTACTATCAAAAACAAAAAACAGAAAACAAGTATTGGCAAGGACATGGAGAAATTGGAATTCTTGTATGCTGTTGGTAGAAATGTAAAATAGAACAGCTGCTATGGAAAACACTATGGCAATTCCTTAGTAAATTAAAAATAGAACTACCATATGCTCCAGCAATTCCACTGCTGGGTACACATCTAAAAGAATTGAAAACAAGACCTCAAAGAGATATTTGTACACCTATGTTTATAGCAGCATTATTCGCAATAGCTAAAACATGAAAGCAACTCATACATCAATTGAAGGATGAATAGATAAGTATAATGTGGTATATACATACAATGGAATATTATTCAGCCTTAAGAAAGAAGAAAATTTTGACATGTGATACAGTATAGATGAATCTTGAAGATTTTATGCTAGGTAAAACAAGCCAATCACAAAAAATACAAATACTGTATGATTCTACTTATATGAGGTACTTATAGTAGTCAGAATCATAGAGACAGAAATTAGAACATTGGTTGCCAGGGGCTGGAGATGGAGGTGGGAGAGAATGGGGAGTTAGTGTTAAATGGGTATAAAGTTTCAGTTTCACAAGAAGAGTTCTAGAGATGGATAAGGTGATGGTTGCACAACATTATAAATGTATTTAACACCACTGAATTGTACACTTAAAGGCATATAAGATTTAAAACTTTATTATATATATTTTACTGCAATTTAAAAAGAATTAGAAAAAAGAAGAAAAAAGGGGGGTTTGACTGGGTGTTCTCTAAACCCTTCAATAGCTAAAATTTGGGAATTACACATAATATCCAAAGGAATCGCCAACTTCTCTCACAAAATCAAGAAATAAATTCAAGATAAATTCTTATCCTCCCTTTGACCCAAGTTCTGTAGTTGAATATCTATGACCTAAAAGGAAAAAAGAGTCTACCACCCTGTTTACGAATCCCAGAAATGTCCACTTATCAAGGGCAAAGACTTTATCTTATTGATCTTTGTATATTTAGAACATAATATAGGCCAAATAATCACATGCTGAATGAATAAATCATAAAAAGAAACTAGTAGACTTCTGGTTGTGATAGTGGCCAATACATTTCCCCACCTTCCTACTGAACTACCCAAGAAAGCATTTAACAAAAAAGCAAAAAGTTTCAATAGCTTAAAAAATTAAGAATACTACTCATCTTAAAGAACTTAGCAGGAATTTCTCCTAAACAAAGGAAACTGAGTCCTGAATGTGGATTCAAAGTACCAAGTAAAAATGATGCAGAGGATATTTCCTCACACCCCCTGAGTATATCTACCTTTCTGTCAACCAAAAAAAAATCTACAACCACATCCCTGTTCAGAGAAACTGCATTCTCAGGTCGGTTGCCTCCAATCCAAAACAAGCCTCTTAGAAAAATTTCTAAAGGACATAGAGCAAAGATGTGTAGGGTTATTTTATTCCAAGCAGACATTAAAATTTATTATAAAACCAAACTCATTAAAACAGTATAGCACTGACATGAGAATCAACAGATAAATCTATAGTATAAAGTAGATAGCCATTAAAAAGACCTTAGAATACATAAGAGCTGGTATGTCTTATTTCACAGAGTTCGGTGCAAATGCAGTCACATCCCTTTCACTCTTCTAATTAATTGCTGAAAGGTCCTATTTGCCTATTAGTAAGAAATTCAAGATCTTCTTGAGACTTACCTCATTTCACCTAAAGTGTTCAGGAACTTCAAGGGCCTATATGGTCCAAGGGAGTTGGGGGTTCAGACCAATACCCTCAACCTAGAAGAATGAGAACTAGGTCTAATCAAGTCACCATTTTTATTGTTCTTCATTGCAATACAATGACCTTATTGAGAACAGATCCTACATATTTTGCCAGCTGTTGTTAGCCCACGGCTCCAGTGAAATTTTTGGGGTCCAGATTTCTGCCCTGTCAGCCATCCTTCTTCAAGGAAGTCCACTCTTTAAAAGTGCTAAATTCAGGCAAGAGCACCAAAGGCTTGGGGTATTAAGATTGCAGTTCTTAGTGATCTGGTTTTTTTCCAGTCCCTTTAAAGCCACCTTCCAGGGTGCCAGGTAAATACTTTATAGATTAGAGAGAGGTCAGTGTTTGTGGTATGTAATAAAGACTTTAGCTGGTCTTGGCCCCTGATTCCTAGGAGGTAGTCTCTAAACCCTTGAAATTTTCTGATAATAGTAGTGTTTTTGTTATTCATAATGTGTTCTTCAGACCACACTTGACTCTTTATGCTAACAAAGTTATTCCTAGTGGACCACTGAGATGACTAAAAATGGGGGCTGGCCATGCCAGAAAGGCCAACTGTGTGATTAGAGGATTGGGACTTTAAAACACATGACATTAGCTCAAACTGCAGGAAGAGGAAGGAAGCTAAAGACTGAGTTCAACCACGTGCCCAATAATTCAATCAAAAATACTATGTAATGAAGCCTCAATTAAAACACCAAAGCTTGGTCAGAAGTAGCCCTTGAGACCTCCAAATCTGCAGCTGGTTTCTGAAATGAGGGAAGCCTTGTAGAAGACTATGGGGTTTTATTTATTCATTTATTTTATTACTTTTTTTATGGTGACATTGGTTAACGAAAGACAATAAGTTTCAGCTGTACACTTTAACAGTAAGGCATATATATATATTTACACTGTGTGTTCATCTCCCATAGTTAGATTCCTTCCTGTCACCACATATTTGACCCCTTTTACCCCATCTACCGCACCCCCCCTCCTCGCCCTCTGGTAACCACTAGTCATGTCCATGAGTCTCTGTTTGTCCTGTTCATTTGTTGCTTTTAGGTTTATATCCCACATACAAGTAATATCATGTGATTTTCAACTTTTTCTGTCTGGCTTACTTCTCTTAGCATGATTATCTAGATGTACATCCATGTCACAAATGACAATATTTTATCTCTTCTTATGGCTGAATAATATTCCATTGTATATATGTACCATGGCTTCTTTAGCCAATCATCTACCGTAGGACACTTTGGTTCCTTCCATGTCCTGACCACCGTGAATAATGCTGCTATGAACATCAATGTGCAAATATCTTTTTGGATATGAATTTTCAAGTCTTTGGGGTAAATATCCAGTAGAGGGATTGCTGGATCATATGGTAGATCAATCCTTAATTTTCTGAGGAAACTCCATACTGTTTTCCATAGTGGCTGTACCAATTTTCAGTCCCACTAGCAGTGTATGAGAGGGTTCCTTTTTCTCTGCATCCTCTCCAACATTTGTTATGTCGATTATAGCTATTCTAAAAGACTGTGCTTTAACCTCAAGTTGGCCACCTGCAGGTATTTGGGTAGTTAAGTAGATAGACAAGTTAGGAGTTAACTTCAGTGGTGTGGGCAAGAAATTGTGGAGATAGAGATGGAGAGAATTTCAAGAGATACAAAGTGAAATCAACAGAATTAGTGATGAATGTTGTGAGATAAACCCAAAAATGCAATATTTTTTAAATGGTAGGTCTTATAATCAAAGAAGCAAGTTTTAAAATATGAATTATAAAGATATATTGTTCTTTAAATCATCATAAGCACATAATACCTATATATACCTCTACATATTAGGGATAAAGAAAAGCAAACAACTCTACTCTATTTTCATGTACGCTTTCACACAAATAACATTAGTCAGGGACTAATAACTTTAGGAAAAGTAAGCTATAAACCATAATAGAATTTTATTAAGTCATTAACATTATAATCTCTTGTCATCTATCATAGGGCTTGTCACTATCTTGTGATCTTCAAAACTGTGACTAAGTTGAGAATAGCTTTAAATTTTTATCTCCCTTCTTCTATAGTTGAAATTTAAATCATTGCCAGTACATTTTTCATCAATGAGCTTGCCCAAAGGAAAAAACTTAAGATGAGCTGTAATTAAAGAGCTAGCATAAAAGCCACAGTAGAACATGGAACCCATTGTACAACACCATCTACAAACAAACCTTCTAATAGCAGCACAAGAGTCTGCTTTGTACCATGAAGACTCAAAAACACTGAGGGCATAAGTTCTTTACTTTAAACTGCACAGGTCCTTATACTACCCAGCCAGTGACAATAATACTAAAAGAATAAAAGAGCCTGCTGAACATCAGATGCCTTGATACTCATCAGCAGTTCGGCATCATACAGATAAAGTATCTTAGTAAAGCATTAAAAGTTCACGTTCCATCAAGATGTTCACACTCTACCCTGGGGTTGTATGAAATATTGCATAGCTGCTTCTATTCCACCTGAACTAAGAGAGCATGAGCCACCAAATCTGACTCAGGTTTATCCAGCAGATATTACAATCCAGACTTTCCAAAGACCATCCTAACACTTCAAATATCTGTCCCATTGTCACATCATATATCTCAACAGAGCTGTTGTTGTTACATTTTTGTGACCTGAGCTTCCCTGGCCTACCATTACACAAAACGAGAGTTATAAACACAAAATAATATGTCTTTGTTTCATGCCTTGCTACAAATATGGGAATTTTAGCCAAAATCACCCCTAAACTATTCTTGGAATCCCAGAGGGTCTATCACACATATTCCCAAGAAAAATGGACTATTGTAATAGACTTCTAATCAAACTCTCTACATTCCCTCTTGCTCTTTTTATAGCTACCAAAGGAATCCTTTTAACTCAGATATCATCCCTATGTTTTAATTCTTCAATAGCTTTAGACCTTGTTCAATTAATAATAATCTCTTTGCTCTTAGGATAAAGACTAAGATCCTAGCCAACAAAGCCCCTGGTGGCTGGACCTCATTCTGTCTCTCCAGTAAAATCTTGCACAATGCTCCTTCTCTTCATGTCAGCCAAACCAGCCTCCTTTCAGATCCTCAAATGCACCATAAAAACTGCCACCCCAGGGCCTTTGCACATGCTATCCCTTCGACCTACAATGATCTCTGCAAATTAACTCCCTCTTTTTGAAGACCTCAACTAAATCATTTTCTTTTCCTCAGAGAGGGCTTTATTAATCTCCATGACTAAATCAATTCCCCTGACTATATACTCTCATTTCAGCATATATCTCTCCTCTAGAGCCCTTAGTGTATATCACAATTGTAATTACAATTTATCTGCTTCCCCCAGTGAATTTTAAGCTCACCAGTATATCCCCATCATCTTTCACAGAACCTGGTACACAGATCCATAAACATTTGTTGGATGGATAAGTGTACTGGTTAGGGTAAAGCTAAACTACTAAAACAAAGAGACTTAATAGCAACTTAAGATTTTTAGAAGATAGTGTATTTTTCACCTAAAAATTAGTGGTGAGTACTTCATGTCAGTGGGAGGCTCTTTTCCACACAGTCATTCGGAGACCCTAGGTGTTGTTCTCCTCTGCATGTCAAGTTTGTGTTGATGGGTTCCCACCAGTAGGAAGGGGTAAAAGAGCTTGGCAATACATATTTAGATGTTTAAAGTCCCAGAACTGCAAGTGACACACATCGCTTTTCACACTCCACATGGCAAGGGAAGCTGATAAATGTAAGGTATGTTGGCAACCTTGTGGACAACTACGACTGTTATTATAAAAGGGGAAAACAGGATTTGTAGACAGTTCAGAGTCCCCACCATACAGTGAATGAATGAATGAATGAATGAATGAATGAATAGTTAAATACAGTCCTCCCAACTTCCACATAGAAAGCACCATTTGCCCCTCCCCTTCTCTGGCTTTTGCCAAGACCACTAAAGTCAATAATAAGACACCCAGTACCCAACAACCAAGGTCACATATCTTTTTATTTAGTCGAAATGACTGGCACTAGTGTTGCCGAATCTGTCAGCTTATGTTCTCAGAGCCCCAAGGAAGATTAGTTGAAGCTGCTCCTCCCGTTTTACTCACTCTTGTATTGCAAACCTCCTCTCTCTGGAATTCAGTCTTGGGTCCACAGTGGCTGAGCTGGAAGGCAAATCGAGTGATGGTACTGAACTTTACTCAAAGTTAATTCAGACCTCTTAACACTGGACCATTACTCAGGCACCAAGTTCCTGAGCAGAGTGTCTCTTTGTTGGGATTGAATTCTTTCTCAGGAGGCTCAATGGTCCTTTGTACAGACTTCTGGGGAAATTATCCCACAGACAGACCTCTCTGACTACTCAGGCATGTTTGAACTAAAAGATTTTACAGAGACAATTCTCAAATTAAGACCTCAACAATATGGGATAAAGAAAATGTCTTCAAACTAATTCACTTATAGGACATTTCGGGTTGCTCAAAACTTACAGAGTTGTCAACAAACCACAAAAAGGTGTGTATGCTGTTCCATTTACTATTGCTGCATAGTAAACATCCTAAAACTTAGTGGTATAAAACAGCCATTTTACTATGCTCACAGATTCTGTGGGTCAGGCATTTGAACAGGGCACAGCAGGGAGGGCTTGTCTTTGCCCTCTGATAGTTAAGTCTCCAACTAGGAAGCATCAAAGATTGAGAGTTACTCAATGGTTGATGGATGAAATCATCTGGCAGGATTTATGTTCACATGTGATTGATGCTAAGGATTGATACTGGTGGTCAGCTGGGATCTCAATTTGACTGTTGGCTGGAACACCTCTATGTGGCCTCTTCATATGGTGTCTCTATGTGGGCTAAGTGGGCTGCCTCATAATATGTTGGCTGGGTGCCAAGAGCAAATGACTCAATAAAGTAGAGCAGAAATGTATGGCATTTTTTATGACCTAGCTTCGAAAGCCATATATCACCACTTCCACCATACTCTATTGGTCAAGGCAGTCAACAAAAGTCCACCCAGGTACAAGAAGAAGGGACACAGATCCCACCATTTGATGAGAAGAACGTCCCAGTTACATTGTAAGAGCATGTGGAATGAGAGAGATCATCACTGTCATCTTTGGAAAACGTAATCTGTGACATATGTCTAGTTGCCCCTGATGAAAAGCAGATTTTTTTAAAATAAATAAACCCATTAGCAATATTTTTGAAACAGTAAGGATTTAGGAGTTTTGCTTTAATGGCTTGAAAGGCAGGGCAATATAGTTAATGAGGACAAAAATATTTTACTTCTATTAAAATAAAATCAGAGCTAATAGTCCTCAATGACTTTGGAGATCAACTGGCCAAACAGGCAGATTGTCACATATTTTTAGATCACATGTGCACAATCAGAATGAAAGAGTGGGATGATAAATGACTTAGGAATTACTTCTACACCATGAGGGGCATGACAAACTGTAGGGTAAAGGAAAAGTTCTCCTTGAAGCTTATACTTCTTTTAATATTGATTTCTATGCCCGAGTAACCCAAATGTCCTCAGGCCTCACCAGCCTGTTTGGTCCCAGTAACAATGACCACATCTTGCTGTTTTCTGGCCTCTGTTTACATCTACCACTGCCTCCCTAGCCTCAAAGTTTCACCCATTCCGAGAATCTGCAAGTGTTATGCTCAGAAACAAATGCTATTCACACCCTTCTGCTCCAAATGTCCACTGTCAAAGAACTACTGGAGAGGGGTGTCCAGATCCTGCCATGGCTGCCAGTGTCAACAGTGAGGACATGGCACTCTAGGGACCATACCTTCACCTGACACTCTGGCCCCACCCTGAGCCCCCAAGTGGCCAAGCTGCATGCTGGGAGAATGGCTTCCTCACCACGCTGACACCCAGACACCCAGGCAGAGGCTGCCGATCCACCAAGGCTTACAACCTCAGTCATCTAAGTGACCCCTTCCTTCTTCTGTCTTCTTCCACTGCTGCCTGAACCACCACTACCGGAGTCAGAGCAACAGAAACAGATGGGAATGCCAGTGTCCACACCAGTCCCAGGCCGGAAATCCTTAGGGAGCCAGAGCAGGGCTTGAATCTGTTCAGTGTGTAAGGTATGGGGGGCGGGGTGAAGAGAGAGAGAGAGAGAGGAGAAGAGAGAGACACAGCGATAGAGGGGTGGGAGGAGGAAGAGAGAGGAGGGGAGGGCAGGGGAAGGAAGGAACTATGGCAAAGTATCAATAGTTGGTGAATCTAGGAGGCAAAGGTTACACATCTTTTTTGTTCTATTCAATTTTTCTGCAGACTTTGAAATATTTCAAAATAATAAGTCAAAGGACCATTTAAAATAAAAAGAAGACAAAAATAAAATTGCTTTCATGATTACATCCTAAATTGGGTTCAATATACAGGCTTACTCATTAAAACAAAAAATGTTAACAACCCCAGACTAAGGCAGTGGGAGTGAGTAAAGAAGCTAGTTGAGAGGACTTTCTGACTAAAACAAAAGGATATGGCTGATTGGATATGGGATGTGAAGGAGGGAGGAGTCAAAGGTGGCACTATGATATTCAGATTAGGGTAGACGATTCAAGAAGACAAGAGATAAACTCTCCTTGGATATGTAGAGTTCAGGTTCCTGCAAGTAGAGATGGCCAGAAGGCAGATTGGCCAGCAAGAGGTCAGTGATGAACTTATAAAGATGGGAGTCAATAGAAGCTGGAGCAGGTGTACATGTGAGATCACCCAGGAGAAGCAGGAAGGAAAGTGAGGAGAGGGGAAGCTGAGGACGGGCAGCAGAGGAAGGTGAGGGGGATCACTCGCTCCACATTGTCTCCTGGTATAATTCATTCCTCAGCAGATTCTACTCCTCATTAACATTTCTTCTTCTCTCAGATTTTTTTTTTTTTATTTCAGCTTTATTACGCTGGTACGAACGCCAAGTACTTTTCCTAATAAATGGTCTTTTTCATCTGTTATATCACCCAAATGAATTCAAGAGCTTATAATTAGCAAGGTTTACATAACAGGTATAATTTCTTGATAATAAAGTCAGACCATTATCGTTGATTTTTCTTAATGGAAGCATTTTGTTTTTGAAATAAACAGCAGGCATTAGCCAAAGATATTTGGATAGCAATAATATCCAACTCTGATCATAACCTGTTTGCTATCCTCTTGAAACTAATCATAATTCTAGAACAAAATAAAAACATTAGGAGATTAATAAAAACCATTTTATCAGACAGACTCATTCTTCTTTAGTGCAACATTTATCACACAAGGGAAAATTATTTTATCACATGGGTAGTAATGTATTTATGACAAGGAACTTGAAAAATAAGTCTGATGCTCATTTTGAAATTTCATTTATTAGCAATCATAAACCATGTAGTCATCAGAAATCCTTTAAAATTAAACTACCACATGCTTTTAAGTGCTTTGTTCTTAAATAAAAGGACTTGGCAGGTGCATAGATTACAGTTTAGACTGTTGGTATATGGTTTATGTTAAATCGCAAATGAATTCAACACTATGGCCATACCAGATCAAAATAATTAGAAAAAATAAAGATTTTTTTTAATTATTTGATCATTTTAGAGTCAAGCAGATAATTCCGGGGGGCAGGAGGTGGGGTGGAGAATGGCGCCACTGCATTTAGAAGATCAACGGGTAAATCATTGGCCTCGTTATCTATGCATCACTGGCTTACCCCACCAGCCAGTTCAGAACTCCAGGTCTTCCCAAATTATCTGCCCCACCCTACGTCTACCCCTAAACAAGTATTTCTGGGAAGACCTGAATGTGGCAGAGATCGCCCATTCAAATTCATTCTCCCATTTCACGATATAAAGTTGTAACTTGGAAGGGGCTGTCCAGCCAGGGAAACCCAGTTCCTACTCCCCTTTTTGTAGTTAGGCAGGGACACATAACTCACTCTCACGGTGAAGCGGGGCAGGAGTAATGTAGGCCACTCTGGAGCAAGGCCTGTAAGGAACGGGCATCTCTCCTCCACACTTTTTCCCCTTCCACCAGCTCCCTGAATGGAGAACACGCCGCTAGACTGCCATGTGAGCAAAATATAAACTCCTATTTTGGTTGAGTTGTTAAACATTTTGGGTGTAGATGTTGCAGCAAGTTATCCTGTCTCAGAAACCACAGAATGATTCATATGTGCTCATAAAAATAAAGTCAGCTATCCAGTCAGCTCCTGTGTACCATAGCTTTATTTTCTCTTTTCTGCTGTATTCCAACAACATGAGGCATCCTGCTATGAACCAGGCACCGATACATCTGCCAGGTTTCATCATTCACACTACCTCAGTCGGGCACATCTGCCACTTCTGCTGGGATCACCAGACACTGCTGCCACAGCGGCTGGGTACAACTGCCTCTACTGCCATTACCCCTCATACTCTGGGTACTGAGTTGGCACTACCACCCTTTCTGTATCCTGCTACAGCTGGAGCCCTTGAAGTACTGACACTGCTCCAAGCTTTGTGATCAAGTAAGGGAAAGTACCTCTCTCCATTTTATTATTAAACTCATTTGGCTTCAAGTAACTGAAAGACAGAGAAAACCCAATTAATGATGGCTTAAGCAAAAAAAAAAAAAAAAGGCTTTTATTTAATCCACGTGAGCAGAAGTCTGGAGGTAGAGAGTTCCAGCTTTGGTGCAGCAGCTCCACAACACCATCAAATATCTAATTTCTTTCTGCCTTAACTTTGCCATTCTCATCTGTCAGTTTTTTATTCTTAGTCATGTCACCCCTTGATCTTGATCACAAGATAACTGCCACAGATCCAAGCAGCACATTTTTATACAACACTGCCATTAATAACTAAAACCAATCATGATTTAGTCCCTCCAGCTCATTACACCCCCAAAAAGAAACAAGATTATGATGGCAAAAAGGAAGAGAATGGCTGTTGGGGGCAAGGGGGTAAAGGGGCAACTAACAGTGGCTTCTTCAGATTCCAAGACCACAATATTGCCTTCTACTCACAGACAATTCATTCAAAGGCTTTTCTGTCTTCTCTGACCCAGCTATGAATACACAGGAGACTGGCCACTATGAGGCTAAATGGTAGATGTCTGCCCTTTATGTCATATATATCACACACACACACACACACACGCACGCACGCACGCACACTTGCTATGACTACAGTTTTGATTATGGGTCAATCTTTATCAAGCCTGTCTCTCTGTCTCTCTCTTAATACGACAGCTTACCTAGTCATAATCAAAGATGCTTCCTTGCAGAAGAGCCTCACCAGTTTGAGAGATGAGCTGACCACACATGCTTGTAGTATATCCCAGAAGAGTCATTGTTTGGGCTCAAGCCACAAACTACCAGCCCAGTCCTACCACTTTTCGTTTGTCTCGACAGAGCTGGTCTGACCAGACTTCAAATGGACAAGCACGTCATTTTTAATACATACACAACACCGGTCAGAATGTGTTAGAAAAAAGTCTTATTCTAGAACTATACATTCCAAAAAGAAAATATTGCTGGTCTTAAGTCACATTAACAATAAACACTAATAATGACAACAAATCATTTATTCAATATTAACTGCATATAATTGTGAAAAATATCAAAGATTGCCATACAGAGCACACTGCTTGTCAAGAATGGTATATGTTAATAATTCCAAAAGAAAAATTCTAATTCATCTACAACTTCAAAGGGTAACTTCAAATTTCATAAAAAATAATAAAATTAATCATAGAAAAGAAAAATGCAACAGAGTTAAATGAATTTTTTTAGGCTCTTAATATTTTCCTTCTACCTATTTAAATGAATTCCCAAAACGATGGGCTCTGGTTGGTGAAAAACTCTGGAACGATCTGAGATGAGGCTTTCTGATCATCTATACTCCACACTTAGGGCAGTTCACAGACCTTTGTGATAAGACAGGCTGTGCAGCTGATACTAGGCTTTCGACAGACCAAGTGAATTTATTAAAACACATTATCTATCAAGGCAGTAACAGGTAAGATGTCTCTAGGGCTTCAGTTTAGGTCAGTGATTTCTAATCTACATAAATTTTCTTGGAACTGACTGTAAACCAGTTAAATGGTTGGCTGGTGACAAAAAAGATGAGGAAAATAATGAATGCATATAAAGCAGCACAAAAGATTTGGAGGGATTTGTATCTGCTCTGTAATTATGTTGGCGCATGGGAAATTAAAATTCTTGTTGGCTTCCTCCTTCCCTTCCTCCTTCCTCCCCCCCCGCCCCTCGGCCTCCTCATCTTGTCCCCAGTAAAAGAGCTCTTGGCGCAAATAGGAATGGTTAGTTTGAGGTTGAAGAAAACAAAGAAAAAGGAAGATGAGAGAGGGGGGTAAAAGGAAAAAACCCGGTGAGGCCCCTCTGTGTTCCCTATGAGGCAAAGAGAACATCCCAGGGAAGACTATTTTAACTAAAATGTCCAGTTCGGGGAAGAAAATTGTTCAGATGAATTTTCTTATCTTACATTTCTATCATTACAGCTTGCACCCTGGAGTGCGGTAATCTGTTTGTTTCTCCTCTAGACCAGGGGCGAGCAACTATGGTAGGGACAAATTCAGCCACCACCTGTCTTTGTACCACCCTCGAGAATATTTTTTATATTTTTTAATTGTTAAATAAATACCTACATAATACTCTTAATTTTGCTTCTTGGCCTATTTTGTCTAAAATATTAACTCTCTGGCCCTTTAAGAAAAAGTTTTCCAATCCTTGCTCTAGATGAGAACTTCAGGGGGCATTACTACTCACTACATTCTATTTCTTAGATCCAGATTGGATGGTTAAAAGAAAGTTCTAAGAGACCATCCCAGACAAGGGGAAGATATTTCTCTCATTGCAAATGAAGAAGCTAAGGCCTAGACATGCTAATTTGCTGGCCCAAGGTCCAATAGCTTTTTAGTGGCAGAGCTAAAACTAGAAGCCCCACTGCAATGTACCACTGAATCTGGTGATGCCACCATAAAGCATTATATCACCTTTCAAAGTCTCTCTTTTGATCAATCTCTGTGCATCAGTAAGTGCAAGGACACAGCTATTCAGAGTGTACATCAGTGAAGAGAAACAAGTGCATTTCGTAAGAAGTTCCAAAAAACTAATCTTATTCCTAAATTGAAGTACAGTTTTGAAACTCAGCTGAAACTCAATCCCTGGGTAAGCAACAACCTGACATTTCCTAAATAATTAACCTATGATTAAATGAGCCTGATGGGGAGACACTAACAAATACATTTAATGTGAGATTCAAAACTGATTTGTAATGTACTTAATGGTAAGCTGAGAGAAAACACATTGACAAAGTAAAAATAAATTTCTTTCACTATGTATGCTCAGAATTACATCAGAGAGAAAATAATTTGCTTGGTTCATTTTACGTCCACATTGAATGTCTCAAGCGATAAGAGTTTCTGGCTCTTTCCTGGGGAGGCTACTCCCTAAACTAATACCTTTCATTGTCATTCATGTTTTCCAAGGCAATATCTCAAGGTCTAATGGGTTTATTCACCCACTCAACACAGATGCTGAATTGAAACTTTCCTAATAACACTCAAACTGTATTATAATTTTTTGCTATGTTTTCAAAACTTGGGGATATAAAATTTTGATGTGTATATTTTAACAGATATTGATGCTTTCTTTGGAATTTGGGAGGAAAGAGTCAGTGAATTGGGTATAACTAAACACTTTTACCTGCCATGAAGACAGTTATGATTACCCTAACACTATTGCATAGGAAGATTGTGGCTTTATGATATCTAGACAATGTTAAAAAAAAAAAAAAACCTTTCCTTTTTCTCTCCGGAGTGCTCTTTTGAAAGTCTTGCTGCTCTAGTTAGTTCAGTGCTATTTATTTTTACTTGTGTTCATTACTTTAGTCCTCGAGAGTAATGTTCAATGTTTAGCAACAATAAATTTTATTTCCCACATGTCAGTCTGGTTACAAAGCTGATACAAATCCCTCTAAATCTTTTGTGCTGCCTAGTATGCATTTATTACTTTTCATATTTTGTCACCAGCCAACCATTTAACTAGTTTACAGTCAACCCCAAAGTAATTTATGTAGATTAGGAATCAAAAGAAGTCCAAAGTCCTCCAGGCATCTCACCTGGCCCTCTCTGCAGTGTTTTGGGTTCTTTCTCTATCAAACCAACCTCTCAAATGCCCTATTTAGAACTGTGGCATTGTTTTGCTTTGACCCTCAGCTTCAAAACACACACTCTCTAATCATAATCAATCAACCATTATTTATTTCCACCCATGTAATGCCCTCCTAAGGAGTTGCTCTGGGTAAAAAATAAGTAAATAAAACTAAAATAAATGACAACAGATGGAAAAAAGGCAATACTAAACAAGTGATTTTTCAGAGTAATTTAAACTTGGCTAAGAAGTCCAGAAAGTCTCATTGTTTCAAAAATGAGTGTTATACATAAAGGGTTAGAGGAAACAAAGTGATCCTAAACTAAAATGTCTCAGTTTCATTTATAAAAGGATGAACCAAAACGATAAAATACATTTTTACCCTTTAAGCTGTACTGGACATTTTATAAATATCACAGTACAACAAATACCCTTTGTACATTTAGGCTACATTAAAAAGAGCCAATGTCACTTTCTCTAAGGTTAAACTAACCAACAAACATTTATTGAGTGCCACTGTTTACTTTGTTTTGTGTTGAGAGCTATAGAGAATGTTATAATTGGCCCCAAAGAAGTGATAATTGTAGACCCTTCAATACAAGGAAAAGGCCAAATCCAGAAGGCTGGGAAGTATGGAGGTAAAAGGAGGCTTATCTATACACTCCTTTTCTCTGTTTTTTTCTCTATATCTCTCCCATTCATCACCAGAGTAGTGAATCTTAAATCTGATCCATCAGGACATGGGTTCAATTAAAGATTTTAGAGTAGGAATAGAATGAGATCATAGAAACCAGAGCAACCAACTTTTCTTACAAATAAAGCTTCAGAGAATCTATTTAAAAACTCTGTCTGAATTTTCTAAGGCTCTAATAAAGTAATACACACATACACATACACACAATCTTGCCTTCAGGTGATATATAATTAGACCATGTTCAGTAGGTACATGCTTTGTTTTGCCTTTTTTAAGGTTGTATTATTAAGAAAATGACCTCTGAGAAGCACCAAATTCATAAATTGTGTCCTTTTAGAAATTCGTTCATGAGAGATTGTCAAAACAAAAGATATAAGACTGCCCAACCCAAATGAGCTAGACAATACAACCAAAACTTTCATCAAGCGCAAACAAAAATTCACTAAAACAGAATTATGGTGTCAGGTAGATAAAACCTACAAACAACATACTGAATTTTCTCACTGAAGCAACTAGGATATTCTGGAACTTTATTACATTGGACCATCTAGTCATTGGTTAACATGTAATTTTTTTTAAATCTACCATTATTTTATCATGTCTTCAGTTTACAACAAAAAAAAAAAATGTGGATCATGGTTTCCACTATGAATTAGTAATTAACCTGTTTCTACTGGGGCTGATTTTCCACACCTCTTTTCATACTGTTAGCTTCTTCCAAAATTATTTCAATCTTTTGGATGATTCTAAATGAATAGCCCAAACTTCATTAATAAACACATTGCAATTCTCTAACCTGGTTTTCCTGCCTCTTCATTAGGGATAGCTCAGGGGCAGCACGGGGAGGATGTGTGCAATCTTTCTTCAGGTTCTCTGCTTTGATGGTGACTAGCCCCAGGCAAATTCCCTTGGCTAGTTTGCATGTTAAAGGTACTTCTGGCAGGTGTCTAGTTGAAGATCTAAAAGCTCCTCTTTTCTGTGAGCAAGGGCAAACTCCCTTCAGTGACATGAATTGACAATAAGAAGCATATTCAACAAACTTAAATAACCCTTTGTGCTCCTTTTTTTTTTTAATCCGTAAAACCTACATTAGAGAAAGTCTGGACCTAATGTTTTATTTTGTGTCACTCTGCCCTACTTTTCCCAGTAGACAAGAGCGTAAAACTTCTTAACATGTCACTACTTCTTAATTCTAGCCAGCAGGCAAGAATCTCCAAGTCTGGTGTTTTTAATTATTTTTAAAATCTTTTTCATTTTCTGATTTTGCCTGCATACCACTCACTTATTTTTGATACAGAACAGAAGTGCTTGAGTTATGCATAAAATCTTCTAAAAGGCATTTTTCAGATAAAACACTTTGTATATTATTAAGCATTGTAAAATTATTATAGAACATCTCTTTTATTACGTAGCTCATTCTAAATAGGCCAGAATATTTTAATCATCCAAGAAAAGCCAGCTTATAGCTTAAAATTGAAAATATATCTGCACATTTTTTCCATAAAATATGCATGCATGATTTTCAGCTCCATTAAACTAATGTGTTTTGGAAATATGTTTCAATAGTAAATGCAACAAATCTCAGTCAAGGAAAAAAGTAATGTAAAAAGCGTGATTAATAGCAATATATATTTTTTAAATTTTACAGATGTCCCTATTTTGAAATATTAATCATTTTAAATAGATAACCTCTGTATTTTCATGCTGTTTATCTACACTGTAGTATATTACAACTCTGGGTGCAGAATTGCAAATTATATCAAAGAAATAAACTGTCAAAAAAACATAAATCACCCATAATGCATTTGCAAAAAAAAAATTGCAATTGTTAAAGAATTAAAGAGTAATCAAAAAAATCAGATAAGGCCCGCAGCATGGATGTACATAGGTTCAGAAATGTAATATATTTGCAATCATATTATTGAAAATTATTTCTTAATTAAACTAGTGATCTGAAAAAGAAAGTTATTGGATCATTTAGATTGATGATCTTCATAATCGGCTCCTGGTGAGCATGCTCCTGTATATATGACACATTTCTTTGACGATATCACTTTTCTCAGATGTAACTTAACAGTAAAACTGAGCCAGTCTTTAAGATGTGTATCAAAAATTTTGGATGAGAGCACATTTCTGTAAGGCAAAATTGGTTTCTGGTTTCTACTATAAGGAAGAGAATTATTGTGCACAGTATAAGATGTCTAATTTTATGGTTTGTATGGTTGGGGTGCAGCTAGAGTTTTCAGCTCAACCACACCTGTCATGAATAACAATACAATGAATTTACATAGCTATTTCCTCAGTGGAATTCCAAGAACTAATCATCTCATTTAGACTCATAACATCTCTATAGGAGCCACCAAGTAAAAATGTCTCCATTTTAAACAATGGAAAAGGGGAGGCAGATAGAGATTGGACCGACCTTGCACCAAATAGATTAGAAAGTACTTCCCTAGTATTGGCAGAACTTCCAACAATGCCCTTAGAGATATTCCAAGTGCACCGCCTCTGATAACCTTGCGCAGGTGCCACATTCCCACAGTGGCAGCATCAGACCACCACTGTAAGACAGACAAACCTCAGTACTGGGAGAACCAAAATTATACATTTTTGATACCTTCCCTCAGCACCTTTCCCCACCTGGCCCACTACCAGCCACCACTACCTCCCAAGCTGACACTCATGCCACCTGACTCTGTCTCAGGATGGTGTCTTCTAGGGCTTAGCACCCTTCCCTTGTCTCAGCCCCCAACGTTTCCGGTCTCCCTAGACTCTGACATCTACAAATTGGATCTTCATCTCTGCTTATTCCTTTGGATTAGGATATCTAACAATAGGACTCTTGTCCTTGACTTTGACTTCTGTGCTTCAGTTCTCCTTCTTGGCTGTACCTCCAGCATGGGGGCTGCTGGTCATCTTTGAACACTGCCAAGGCTTGACACTTCCATACATTATTCCATAAGACAGACCCCAGCCAGCCTATCAGAGACTGCATCCTCGTGGTCCCAGCTCCCACTCTAGGGCAAGCAGCTCCTGTAGCAGTGGATTCTAGTGTACTTCTATGTGATGCTGATGGCCTGAACATAGGGCTAAGGAGAACAGAGTCACAGACCAAGATCCCAGGCAGCCTTCCATTCATTGGTCACAGGTGTACTGCCTGGTGACTGGCCAGCAATGCTGCGAAGACCTAATGTTCTTCGCAGGGGACACAAGGAAAAAGTAAAGGCAATTAGCAGTTGGACAAACAACTCCAAAATTCATGTTCTGCAAGCAATAGAATATAGCATAATCTTCCTAGGAGCTGGGGCATTGTATAATTATGTTCTTCTTGTTCAAAATCCAGCACCATAGTTGTATTGCTCCTGCAATAAATAATCTACATTCAAAAAAACTAGCACATGTGGGGCTTTTCTGCCCAACAACAGACCAGTTTCCTAAGCACTCTGAGTTGTGCCAGTGGGCAGCTTGCAAACAAGACCACTTTAAGCCAAGCAAGATACTGCCTCTTGGAAGGTAGAGTCTAGCCTCCCGAAACCACCTTAACTATCTGACTTGGCTTTTAAAAGTATGGTCTTTCCTGGCTACTTCCTGACTAGGCTCCACCTTGCTTCCATAACTTCTCATCACCATTCCACCACTTAGCTCTGCCTGCTCTTCAATGCTAGTTAACAGTTAGCTCTTCCCAGGCTGACCCAAGTAGTTCCTCATTCTATGGAACACACCTAGTTCCCTCAGCAGTCTATCTTAACTGAACATCTGATTTAAGTAATTTTCAATCATTTCCATCCATTCACACTTAGTACCAAACTCTCCAAACAAACAAAAAAAAGGATAGCTAGATGAGATAGATAGATAAATGATAGATAGATAGATAGATAGATAGATAGATAGATAGATAGATAGATAAAATATCCACTCCTTTTTTCTTAATTTTTTTTCTTTCTAATAGATTAAAACATAACCCTGATTTCATCTAGCACAGTATGAAAGTGGACCATATTCTCCTTCCCAGACTCCACTGCAACTAGGATGGCCCTGAGACCTAGTTCTGGCTAAAACTGCAGAAAGAAGTCTTTGGAGAGAGCATTTCTTTCCAAAAAAGAAAAAAAAGATAAACTCAGAGGCAAACAGGTTGGGCCCTTCTTCTTCCAGGATGGAATGTGCATATGGAAATAGAGATGGAAAAGCCAATTCACAATAATTAGATAACGAAACCTAAAGATAAGAGCCCCATGCTAAGGATGGCAGAGTGAAGAGCAGAAGGAGCTGGGACTCTGATGCATGATGAGGATGCTTCCCAGTCATGAATGGCCCACATCTGGACTTCTGGTTATAAGAAAAAAATAAATCACTATTTGGTTAAGATACTATTTTTTTATTACTTGTAGCCAACTGCATTCCTACTGATACACTGCTCTCTTTTTTCCTCCATTAAATTTTTACTAGACTGGACTGCTGTTTTCACATCCTAATGGTCAAAGCTCAGGGTCTTACTTTCACACTTCTCGGCTTTTTAATTTTTAGCTAGAAACATATTACAATATTTGACCTATGAGACTAAAGTCCCTTTATCTTTTGGGTGAAGCATTATAATGATGAAATAAAGTAATATTTAAACATAAATACTTCAATAATATAGTCCAATTTAAGCCAAGGGAACATGAAATAAAAACAGCAAGGTTCGAATCCTCTCTTCATTCATTAGTCACTAGTTGTATACCCATGAGGAAGTCACCTAAACCTCACCAAACTTAAGTTTCCTTATTTATAAAATAGAGATAACGATGTCTATTCATAGGGTTGCTGTTAACATTTAATGAAAAAGCATATATGAACAACAATAGGCATTATTATTGGCCATAATAATTATCTAAGGAAAGAGTTTTTTCTTCATATGAATAAAAATGCATTTTTAACTAGTTTCTTTTCTGAATTTATTTTTTATAGTTTTGGTCATAGCCTCCTAACCATTTCTAGGCAAAAGATAAGGTAAAAGTGCTAGAAGCTACTTTCCTTGTGGAAGCTCAATTCTAATTAGAGTTGGGCCTGGAGAGCCCCTAAGAATTCATCTGGTCCTGGGTTGGATGCATAGATAATACAGGCCCATACCAGTGAAGCACTTAACAACAGATACCCACCACCCCACCTCCACGTATGACCTACAAAACCAAGCACATAAAACCGACTAAAAGTATAAAACTGGAAATATCCTAATGAGTATATTTTGAATATTCATTAAGGAGAATTTCTCTCACTTTGTATGCTGTGAATTTATTTATTCTTCTTCGTGCCTTAAACAGAGATCATCCTCTGGGTCATATGAGTGTGTCTCATGTTATTTTTCAGAAAGTATAGAAAAAGTATTTGTAAAATTCATCTTCCCTTTCCTCCTTTCATTTCTTCACTTATGAATAATTGCCCCTAAATATTCAGGAACTAAGATCAGAGAAGGATTTAAGATATATCTTATAAATTTACAGAAGAAAGAACCTAAAACCAAGAACTTGGGAATATCCTAAAGATGCTGGAAAACAGTGCATGTTTCTAAGTATTCTCCCACAGTGACAACAGCTCTCCTTAAGTTGTCACTGTAATTTCCATAATGCTTAGATTCTCTGATTTTAAATTGTGTGTATTATCTGAGATATACAGTATGACACTGATGAGGGCTACAAACATTTCCTTGTAGAGTATAGACTTTTGTCCCTACTGTCAACATTAGTAAGTGTCACTGTCTTTATTTCTGCATGCATTTCATGAGGCTCTGGACATTCACTTCTGTACCAATTTCTATGAATACTCATTGCAACCTTGTTGATCATCAAGGTTAACAAGGTTAAACTTGAGAACGGGTAAATTGGCTGAAAGCAGACTAGAGTAATCAGAGAAGTATCTGGATAGTACCGAACCTGTGAGAGAAGGGTTTATTGCCCCTCTCATATCTCTGAGACCTGAATCCAACCTATTCCCTTACTCCCCAGCTCTATCCCTGGTGCACCTAGCCCTGAGTCAAAGGCCAATCTTGTTACATTCTCTGTTGGTTCTCAACACTGAGTCATGGTGCTGTATAAGGGAAAGTAGGTCATTTGGAATTACACAGAAAAGGTATTTACCATGGTACGAAATGATTTACCTTCTCCAAAATGTCATTTCTTCTGTTATAAAATTTTAAAAATACCAACATGCAGAGACCTTCTTATATTTTTAGGGTAGGGGTTAGAGAAGGTTAAATTGTATGACTTCTCCCAAAAGTGAATTGTTATCAAAAGCCTTAAAAATGTCTAGATCATTTGACCAGGTAATTTCACTTTGGGGAATCTATCCTGAAGAAATAATCCGATAGGCATATTCCCAAGTGTGTGTTCTCCAATGTCCTTCTTCCAAAACTCTCCCTTAACACATTGATCCTGCAGTTTTTCTCCTGTCTCCCACCTCCAGCTCTCTCTTTCCCTTATGACCTAAATTCACTTCTTTCTCTTGGGAGGTCAAGGATTCTACTTCCTAGAATCACCAGAATGTAGATGGTATTTTTAAAGATATAACTTGATAAAATCAGTTATAATGGGAGTAAAAGTAGATAGAAAAAGATGAAGAGATGCATAATTTCAAAAGTTAGCAATTCAAGAAAAAGAAAGAGGAAGAGTGAGAAAAGGAACCTAAGAAGGAATGGACAGAGAGAGGAGACAGCTAGGAGAGCAAGCTGTCTAGGAGGCCAGAGAAGCAAGGCTTCTCAGAAGGAGAGAGTGCTGCCGAGAAGTGAGATTTGGTGACCTCGAGAAGGGTAATGGGTATGACAACCCAATTGGAATCTGCTCGAGAGAACAGGAGGTGAGAAAGGAGAGCTAGTGGCGACACAACTCTGGAGAACTTTAAAGGGGAGCAAAGCAGTTAGTGGATGATAAGGAGTTAACAGAGACATCATGGAAAGGAGTACAGGATGACAACTCTGGTTTTCTTCTAGGCATCTGAGGTAAGAATAACAGGAAGTATAGCTGGTTTGGGCAGACTATAGAGAGCTCAGTTTTGGAGTCCTATGTTTGAGCTGTAGACATCCAGGATCTAGATTGGGTTGACTGCTCTGAGTGGACTCAAAAATAAAACTAGTTTAGTGTTCTCAGTTTAAACTGTTTTCAGATGTCCACAAAAGGCCCATGACATGTGGTGGTTTGTGACAGTGCTCAGACACACTACAAGGATACTGTGCAGAACTGAATTATTTAGTTAATGAATGAAGCCAGCTGACCACCCAAATCCACTCTCAGTGCCATTTGTTCATACCTGAAATTTTGTATTTTTAAAAATGGAATTTGTTTCCAAAAGAAAGCCAGTCCTTAGAGTCAGGGATGGCACAAAGGAGAGTTCTAAGAAGATGATGGTATTAGGACATGAAACAGAAATTATTTGGGGATGAAGGATTATGTACAATTGTGGCCATTAAAAATTTGGCAATTTGTAAAGATTTTGAGACACATTTTTATAAATGTCAAGGGTCTACATTCCTGCCCCTCAGGTCCAGATATCTCGGCCTGACTCACCGGGTCTACATAAATCTCTGCTACCAGCAGATGCCCTCTCTGTCCCCCTCCCCCTGCTCACGCCCATCTCCACAGAGTTTCTCATGGTCCTATCTGTTCTCTGTCCAGACACAAGCTCTTGTGTGACACAGCAGCAGGGCCATCTGTCTATTCCAAGGGATTCCATGAGCTGTAAAACCACTCTCATTGGAGTTCAATGCTTCTAGCCTCCGTGTCAGTGGATGAGCTGCTAGAGCAAACACCCTGCTGCTTCTTACTACAGAGGGAACCGTCTCAATGCATAAAACAGAAATTTTCCTTGCTCACAGGCTCCTCTCCTCAAGAGTACTTTAACTGATAATGGGGCAAGAGTCTAACATTCACTGGCTTAAATTTCCCCATTAGATAGAATTAATGTGTTCATGTCGCTGCTCACCTGCGACCTGTCTCCCTGGGCTTAAAGCCTGCCACAGTCCTCCAGGCATCAGGCTGAGTGTGTGTCTGCTCTGTCTATCCAATAATAAACATAATCATAATAATCATAATCATAATAATCATAATAATCATAATCATAATAATCATAGCTTACTTTGTGCCAGGCTTTGTTCTAAGTATTTTAATCTTCACTCTATGAGTCAAATACATGTTTATTGGTTAGCCCATGTTCTCCGAGGAGCCAGAGACCCAGTTCCATGTCCTTGCCATCACTGGAGCTCCAAGAGCACATAATACTCAACTTTGATCTCTCCTCTCACTTTACTATAGCACTATACTTTAAAGCAAAAGTTTTCAACAGTTACTTACTGAGCATCCATGACGTACCTGGAATACAGCAGTAAATAAGAGACAAATGTGGCTTCTCGGTGACCGCCCTCACTTTAGAATTCATTCACCTTTGTGTTAAACAACTGTAACATATATGAATCTAAATCTTCTTCCTCTAAGTCCCAGAAAAGCTGAGTGACACTCAGGACTAGGACTAAAAAGTTACCTCTATGTTCAAAAATAGAAAGGCCCTTGCAATTCTCCAAAAGATAATGATGTAGAATAGGGATTTTAATCTCATCTCCTTGGATCACTTTCATGGAGCCCATAAATCTCCTGGTATTGTTTGAAAATATTTGTGTATATACACATATGTGCATTTTTTGCTGGAGGCTGTATATAATCTCGTTAGAATCTCAAAGACCTTCAAGAAAAAAATAGGTTAAAAAAAAACACCACTTCTTTTAGAGCAGCTTCTAAAGAAGGAACTCCAAAGGTAGAATCTGGTAGTAGTTTGATCGTACCCTGAATCCTGGGGATCTAGTCATATCACTACAAGTCATCACATCAATTGGATGTGAAAAGCACTGTGGGCACCAAACCTACAAGTTCTTCTCTCATCTGTCCTCTTGCACAGAAGCTGATGAAGGAGTTTCTCACAGGCTTTCTATCCCTCAAAACTTATCTTCTTACCCTTTCCTGCAGCAGAAGAGGTAGATGTGACATCCACATAATGAGAGCATAAAAATCTGTGATTAGAATCTCTCCAATCAAAAAGGAATAAGTTTCAGAGACTGATTCAAGATGACGTAGAAGGTAGATGCCGTACACGCCTCCTCTAGCAACCACACCAAAATCATAACAAAACTACAGAGCAACCAATCCACTAATCACCAGAGGTCTGGCTGAACAGAAGCTCTACAACTAAGTCACCTCAACTAACAGGTCACCTCAAAATGGTAGGAGGGGTAGAGATGAAAAATGGCCCAGTTCCACAACAGCAGGTGGCAATCGAGAATCGGGAGGGCTATCTTGGCTGCAGAGCCACCTCCCTTACCTGAGGAACAAGGGGTCCCAGATAGATGCACATTGGGATCCCCAGCCCAGAGATCCAGTACCTGGAAGAGAAACCAGCAGAGGTTGTGGCTGAGTGAGACAGTGGGCTGCAGGAAGCAGAGACCTTACTCTTAAAGGACCCATGCCTAGCCTTACTCTCTGACGGACTCACTCACTCTGAGCTCCAGCTCTGGGACTCAAGGAGCACCAGGAAAATACGGGGAGGTGCTGAGGTGTCGGGCTTCAGGAAGAGGGCTGGAGGGGCGGCTTTCTCTCCAGAGGTTCAGGGAGAAGCCATCGTTCCTTTGTTGAGCCCTCCCTCTCCCAGCCTGCAGATGCAAGCTTCTGCCATATCTGAGTCACTATCAACCTGGATAACACAGGTCGCTCCACCCAAGGAATTCCTTAGACTCCGCCTCACCCCTCACACACTTAGGGCCCACCCAAGCAGCTTCCAGTGATTTATTCCATACAAACTGGCTGTCTTGACTCCTGCTGCAGACTTTCGTAAAATCTCTCAAAGGCTCACAAAACTCAGCATCTGGCCTCAGCATGCCCTGTACCTCTTGCTGAGCAGCCCTAAGCCCCACACCAGTGGCAGATGGCCTCAGTTTCTGACTTGGCCCCTCAAATCACCGATAAGCCCAGCATAGGTGGCAGCCATATGTAGATTGCTTGGTGACCCTTACCAAGTGGCCTGGAAGGTACACATAATAGGGAGGCTGCAGCTGAACTTGGCCGCAACCAGATCCCTCCCATGTCTGTGCCAAGGAGCCCCACCTACTACACCTACTACATAAAACCAGTCTACTAAGACCGGGAGACTTAGGATCCCTACTTAATACATAGAAATAGACACAGGGAGGCAGCCAAAATGGGGAGACAAAGAAATATGTCCCACATGAAAAAAAAAAGAACAAAGCTCCAGGGAAAGAATACACCAAAATAGGGGCAATCAATATACCAAATGCAGAGTTCAAAACACAGGTTATAAGGATGCTCAAAGAACTTAAAGGGAGAGGAGATGAACTCATTGAGAACTTTAACGAAGAGATAAAAAAAATTAAAAATAAAAAAAAACATAAAAATTAAGATTGAAAACATAATAGGGAGCCAGTCAGAAATGAAGACAATATCTGAGATGAAGAGTATATTAGAGGGAATCAACAGAGTGGATGAAACGAAGGATCGAATCAGCAACTTAGAGGATGGAGTAGCAGAGGACGCCCAATTAGAACAGCAACAAGAAAAAAGAATCCAAAAAAGTGAAGATAGCTTAAGAAGTCTCTGGGACAACATCAAGAATATCAACATTTGCACCATAGGGGTACCAGAAGGAGAAGAGAGAGAGCAAGGAATTAAAAACCTATTTGAAGAAATAATGGTGAAAAACTTCTCTAACTTGGTAAAGAGTCCCAAATAAGATGAACCCAAAGAGGCCCATACCAAGACACATCATCATTAAAATGCCAAAGGTTAAATTCAAAGAGAGAATCTTAAAAGCAGCAAGACAAAAGCAATTCATTACATACAAGGGAACACCCATACAAGACTGTCAGCCAATTTCTCAACAGAAACTTTACAGGCCAGAAGGGCTTGACATAAAATATTCAAAGTGATGAAAACCCAGGATCTACAACCAAGATTACTTTACCCAAAAAAGCTGTCATTTAGAATTGAAGGACAGATAAAGAGCTTCCCAGATAAGACAAAACTAAAGGAGTTCATCATCACCTAGCCATTATTACAGGAAATGTGGAGAGACTTCTTTTAAAAAAAGAAAAAATATGTATCAAAAGTCTAAATAAAAATGGCAATAACTACATATCTATCAATGAGTACTTCGAATGAAAAAGAATTAAATGCTCCAATCAAACAATAAGGTGGCTGAATGAATAAGAAAACAAGACCCTTACATATGCTGCCTATAAGAGACTCACTACAGATTAAAAGACACACATAGGCTAAAAGTAAGGGAATGGAAAAAGGTATTTCATAATGGACCTAGAGCACAGTGTGCTAAGTGGAGTAAGTCAGATAGAAGACAAGTGCCATATGATTGCATGCACATGAGGAATCTAAAGAACAAAATAAACAGAGAACATTTTAAGGTTTACTAGATGTGAGGGGGTTTGGGGGGGTCAGTGAAAAAGGGGGAAGGGTTAAAAGTACAAATTGGTAATTATAAAATAGTCATAGAGATAGACAGTACAACATAAGGAGTATAGCCAATAGTATTGTAATAACTACGTACAGTGTCTGATGAGTACTAAATTTATTGGGGTGATCACTTTGTGAGTTACATAGATGTCTAATCACTATGTTATACAGCTGAAACTAATATAATATTGTATGCCAACTGAAACTGAAAAATAAAAAAAAATTATCAATTAAAAACAAAAAGTAAGGTTCAAACAAACAAAAATTCATAGACACATACAACAGTATGGTAGTTACCAGAAAGGGGAGTGGTGGGAGGTAGAAGAGGGCAAAGGAGGTCAAATTTTTGGTGACAGAAGGAGACTTGACTTTGAGTGGTGAACATACATGCAATATACAGATAACGTATTATAGAATTGTACACTTGAAACCTATGTAATCTTAATCCATGTCACCTCAATAAATTTAATAAAATTTTAAAAAGAAGTTTCACTTTCATTTATTTTTTATTGTGTTACATTTGACATAAAACATTGTGTAAGTTTAAGGTGTATAATATGTTGATACATTTTTCCTTTCACTTTTTATTTTGTTAAATTAAAATTTTGAAAGTTTGTTATGAGGCTCGGGACCAGTAGCACAAAAATAGAAAAGAGACAATATAACATTATCAGTCTCTCAATTTGGAGAGTCTCTTTTCAAATATCCCAGTGATCTATGGGACTATATAAAATTCTCGATATAAAGATAGACTCAACATCTCTACTAGTCTTGCTTTTGTTAAAATAAGGTGCTTATATTTATGTTTTGATAAATTAAAAAATAACTCTCCCACCTTCCTCAATTTCCTCCTGTATTTTCTTCCTATTCTCTAAATTTAAATATTCACTATGCTACAATTCTGTTGCTTCCTTAAATTGTATTTAAAAATTGGCAAACATACATGTCTTCAAAGCATCGAGTGGCGTGCTAATATTTGCCCACAATTTCACATACCAAACCACAGCCTGGAGTTTCTTTTTTACACTTAAAGAAGTAAAATATCAACTTTCTAAATGAAAGCTTCTAGAATAAAGCTTGAAATTTATACACAATGGCACTCTAAACAACTCACCAGGGAAAACCTTGCAACCCACAGCTGTTATAAACTGCATGTAATTCAAAACTTTCTCAAAGCTGTGTTTTAGCAGGACCTATATCTCCTAATACAGTCATTTTGCCAATATTTTTTTTAAGATTTTGGTTTTATAAAATTGATTTAGAGTAAATCTGTGACAGGATGACAAAGAATATGGTATCTCTTTCCATTGAGAGCTAATGTAAGATAGTTCAAGATATGGAGGTGGGTGACAGGGGATTATATTTTTTTCACTGACAGTAAATTTCCTCTTCAGGAGAAATTTGTCTTTCCTCTGATGGCCTCTTTGGTTATGAAAGGGAAAGTACACAATAGCATGATCAAGGACAAGACAATGAGAGAGCTGAATTGTCCTACATTTTCTTTATAAAGGGAATTTTGAGTTGCCAGAAGCAAGGAAGGAATTGCAAATTAGAGAGACAAAAATAAGAGAGAAGGAGGAAGAGTAAATTGGCAGTTTGAAGGTCAGGGAGCTGAACTCTTCAAAACAAGGGCAACTAATATTCAATTTTAAGTAATCTGCTATAGGTATTTTGCTTTAGTGCACCTGCCATTTTTACCTCAAAATCTTTACAAAGTTCCCTGATTTCCTGAGTGGTATCTGAGATAAATGAAGGAGAAAACGGTATTTCACATTTTGATTGACTCAGGAATATACAAAGGAATAGACACAAAAGTCAAGATGACAGTGAATTTGAAAATTCTGAGAAGCAGGAAATTTGACCAATAAATGACTAAGAGGACCAAGTCCTTCCCTGGGAATTCTTGAGATGTTGGAGGGATGCTGTGTCACTTAGGCTTTGTCAAACAAGCAGAACCGCTATATGGGATTTACCACAGGGATTATGCCTTACACAATTGTGGAAGCTGTTAAGAAATTTAATAGAAGGCTGTTGCCTTCTTGTCTGTTGTGGACCTGAAGTCTCTTAGAGTATCAGTACTGGCATTTGGGAAGAAAAGTTGAACATGGAAAGGAGAGAGCAAGGACAAACTAGAACTTTTCTCTCTCTCTCTCTCCCTCCAACCTTGACAACACAGTTGATCTACAGAAGGAACTGTCATTCTTTAACACAGACCTGATTTAGGATTTGAAGAAGCTAAAGGAGGTGATCCAGAAGAGCTAGAGCAACTGTGAGCTTGGCTGCTGCCTTATGCCAACAAAATGCATCAGCAGATCAGTGACAACATGCATGAACTCCAAGTGTAACAGATACCCCACACCGAACTTCAACAAATAATGGCTCATTGTGGGTAATAATGAAAGGAATTATTCCCATTTTCACACAGTTTTCCTGGACCCATGGGTCCCAGTGATACAAGAAATAGCACCATACATTTGTCACTGATTTAGAGCACATACCACATCCTGGAGGGTGTTACTTCCCAGCTGACATGGTAACTAAATCTTCAAAAGGCTATTCCAATATTCTATCAGGCCAGTACTTCAAGATGATGGGAAGCATGGTAAGATCAGTGAGTTCTATTCGCATGAGTCCGCTGTCACACTTTAATTGCTATTAAATGAGTTCCTTGGTTAGGAGCAATGCTTTGAGAATACCTTGATGAGAATCATATTATGTAAGTCCACAGATGGTGGTTTTGGCAAAAGCACTTAGGGCAAGTGCCTCTTCCAAGATAGATGTGGTTTAATGCAATCAACTGTCACCAGGTGGCTGTCTCATCCTCCTGGGGAATGATACCATATCAGGGACTCAGAGATGGTCTCTGCTATTGGCAGGTTGGACACTCAAGAGTGACTGCAGATCAGCCCTAGAGAGTGGAAGACCATGCTGCTGAGTCCATGCATAACTTCCATTCCTGACACCATGGCCACTTTGTTCATGAACCCATTGGGCAAGGATGGAGTGGCTGGGGAATGAGCCTGATTGATATCCACAGAGGATGGCATTTTGTCCATCTGATTGTTAAGATCCTCCTCTACTGAGGTTGCTCTTTAGTGAGAAGTCATATGGGACAAACATTTTTGTACTCTGTGCCCATTCAGAAAAATCTATCCACATACCTTCTTGTCACCAATTTTCCAGTTGTGAATTTCTTCTTGAAGTGCATACAAACATTCGGTCCATAACACTGACCATCTAATCAAACCATTAGCCCCTGTCCGTGAATCATCGAAGAGCCATATCTTTGGCCATTCCTTCTTCCAGGAAAAATAAATAACTAGATGCACTCCTTAAAGTACTGTTCAACAATAGGATTTCCCTTCACTGCTACAGTACTTCAGAGCCACCTCAGAGTAGGCCAGTAATACTGAACTATCTACTTTGGTGATGTGCCACCAAATCATGCAGATCTATAAACCAGGTCTGAATTTTTTCTTCCTCAGTCAACATTAGTCATAGAGAACTCCTCATGAGGATACATGTGTGGGTTGAAAAAGAGGAGGCAAGATAGCAAGAGCAGTGGCCATAGACATCTGTGCCACTTATTCACTTAACTTACTGTGCCTTCAGGACCTGCTCAAGCTGTGCTGCATACCCAACTTTATGGTTTGGTGGGCCAGCCAACACCCACTTTATCATAGGCAGCTCATGTAGTAGCCCATGGCCAAGTGTTAAGTTTCTACTAAGGCCCACTAGCAAGCCATAAGATGTTTCTCAAAAGAAGAAGAACCAGAATGGTAAAGCTTTGCTCCAAAATGCTAATGGAGGTATACACTGTAATTCACCTGTAGGGGACTACAAAGTCTCCATACACATTTCAATCTACACAGACACCACAGGCACCATCGGATCCACTGGGTCACATGGTAGAGCACTTTACACAGCAACCTGGACCTTTCTCAGAGCCTTCTCTTTTTCTGGGTGATATTTTGGCCCCTTTCTGCAGTCACTTGAATATACACATGATATATAATCACTTGTATTTTTTTCTCTACCAATTTAGAACTTAAGGAAAATGAAGCCATTTACTGTGTGCTCCTCAATACTCTAACACATGGAATGTGGGGCTCTGGGTAACCTTGTTCACATATTTAAGGAAAGAATCCTATATAGCTGAAGCTCTTCAGAATACCTAGCAGCAGGCCCATGTAAGAGGTAGGTCCTAAAAATGGAGGGAAAGGCCAAACAGTGATGACTATAAGACCATTTCTCTGACACCAAAACAATTTGATGCAAAGTGGAAAATTCAGTTAATCATCTCTGAGATTTTCTCTACTGCACTAAGCATTCAGTTTGACTGATAGATCAGTTGTTTTGGTCCCACAGCCTGTAAATAACAATGCCATGCTTCCATGAAAAGAACCTTCAGTGAAATGGAGAATCATTTTGTCTATGTGAATGCTATAGTTCCAAACTCTTTGCTTCTTATCATATTTACTTTGTATTCTTTCAGACCCAACTGAACAAAAATGCTAATTTAACCCAGTTTAAAAAACAAAGAGGACAGAAATCTCACTTGAAATTGGATCGTTTTTATTCTTGTCATATCTGCCTCGGACATAGACATTTAATATTTAAATGTTATTCCCTGTGAGATCTGGACTTTCAGCATTTTATGGCTATGACAGAATTCAAATTTCAGATTCTACCTTGTGTGAAAATATCATTTCAAAGTGTGCCCCAGGAGAATAATAATAAACCTGAGTCTTGGCATTTTTTTAAATGAACTTTTTTTCCAAGGTCTCTTAAAATACAGCTTATTCACTCTTCTTCCTAGACACCAGGAGTTAAGCAATGATGCCTTTTATTTTCTCCCAAGTTCCGTCTAAATCTGTTACCAAATTACTTATTATAAGAAGAATGAGTAGGTGCAAAAGAAAGATTATTCTGTCTGCATTTAATACATTAAATATTTTATAATATACTAACTTTGCTTTTTCATTCTAATTTAAAAGTTACATTAATTATTGTGCGCTCCTCAATAAATTTTCTCTAATTATAATTTGACTATTAAAAACATGTCTGTTGTTTTCTTTTGTTATTAGTATAATCCTGAAAACACCTGCCCACAATCTACTAAACATTAGGGTTGTGGTGATTAATAGTAATGAATCCTATGAAATCACTTTTTGTCCTTAAGCAGTCTGAACGAGTTGGGCTATTTAAAATCTTAGCTTAAATGCTACATTGCTCTGGCATGTTTCATAAAGTTGCATAAATCCTGGCACCTTGCATCCCATAATTCACATAGTGTGAGAAATGAAGCATGCGGCATTTAATCACATAGTGTTCACTACTGACCGTGGCCTGGCAAAGCTTAGTGGACATGTATTTAGAAAAAACCATATATAAGACTGGAGATAATCATTTTAAAATTTTCTTTAAAGATGATTTTCTTGTTTGGTTTCTTCCAGACTTCTTCCATAGTCTCTACTATAATAGTATTCAAATGACTTCCTGAAAAAGAACTAACTTTAAGCAAATACACACTGCACTATATTTTGACTTATGCCAGAATGGCCAGCTAATTTTTGCTTTAATTAGAGTCGTCTCTTTTTTAATTAAATTTATTAAGGCAACATTGGTTAACAATATTGTATGTTAGAACTGGCTCTTTTGCCATTAACTATTCATATGACTAAAAAGGAAGGTAGAAACATTGAGAAAAGCATTATTATGCTCCTATATAGTTTTTCATTTTCAAAGTTTATTATGGTCTGTTTTTTTGAATTAAGATCTTCTGCTTTAATTGAATCTATTAACAGAATAAGAAAATTTGAATTTACATATGGAAGCCAGAATCGGCAAATATTTTCAAAGCTTATACCGCTATGTCATTGGCATGTGCAGCAACAAGATATCCCCAAAACTTGAAAAGAAGGCTAAACATGAAATTGCAAATAAAAACTTCAATAACTGAAATAAACTGTTAAAAAAGGTGAACGACCCTAAGCAATAATCTGAGACGTTTTAGCACACCCAAATACCAGTCATCATTTCAGAAGCCTATTATTCTATCTGCAGCATAGTCGATTATACGGTGAAAGAATGTGTTAGTGGAAGAGTAAGCCTGATGGATAGAAAAATACAAAGGACTTAGTACCCAGACCACTTGGCAGAATAAGTGGATGCTGTAGGATCTTATAATTCAAAGGCACCAGACACTAAAGTCACCCAACCAGTCAGTCTCCTGGCTTTAATTCCATGCTACTACTACCTCTGGAGTGTAATTGGCCTCTCAGGTAAATTTTTGAGAGAAATAACTGTTGAACCATGGAGATAAAATTCCAGTCCCCTTTGTATTCATTTATTCAACAAACACTAATTGAGCAATGTCTATGTACCAAGTACTTGTCCAAGCACTGGGCAAATGGTAAATATGGTAGCGAAATACTGCCCTGTGGACTGGAAATCTAGCCAGAGAGCAGACATTAAACAAATTAACATACAAATAAATGTATAATTATAAATGTTATTAAGTGCTACAAAGGAAAGATAAGAAACAATAACTAGAAGGACTTAATTTGGGTTGGAAGGGTCAGGAAGTCCCTCTGCATGGAAGAGATGTTTAAGTTGACATTTGAAACATGCAGTAATCCAGCAAAAGGTTGGGAAGGAACATCATCAGCAGAGGACCCAGAAACACAGAGGGCTTGGAACACATGAGAATCTAGATCTGACAAAACACTAGTATGAATAAAGGAGAAGGGGGAAGAGAAGATTGGTGGCTGAGATGAAGTTAGCAAAAGAGGCAGGGCTCAGACCACAAAGGCCAAACTCCTCAGAGTTTGGACTTTATTCTGATAGTGACAGAAACAGAAGGACTTAAAGACTGAGAGGAACAGAATCCAATCCATGCTCCTTAAAGATCACTCGGGTCGCCCTGTGGAGAAAGGACTAAAGCAGGACAAGAGTGGAAGTGGGGAAGCAAGTTGGGAGCTATTGTGGAAGTCCACATGGGAGATGAAGGCTCTGTGAGCTGGGACAGGGAGAAGTCGTCACCAATTACAAATTATCAACATAGCATTTCAGTTTATCCATCAGTCTCTTTGGAGTTGGCCACAGGAATTCCATGCCCAATTCTCACTGCAATGCCAAAACACAGATTCTGCATCTGTAAAGTTGAGGCTAGCACTCTGGGAAAGAACAGCTACACCTAGCTTCTGCCACCCCAGGCTCAGTCTGGGTGACCAGCTGGCCTCCCTGGATACCATCCTTATCTCCTCTCACTTCAGATACAACATTTTCAACAGGGTGAGTCCTTAAGTAAATTAGTCTAAGAAATAAGGATGTATAAAGAATGTGAATTAGCAAGTTTGTCACTTGTTCTTCCCATGGAAAACATTGGCCCCCGTTGTAGCTGTAACAAGGAATTTAGGTCAAAGTTAAGAGTTTCCTCCCCCTTAATAGCAGCTATTGAGCACTCACCATGTGCCAGAATCTATCCTAAGTACTTAACCTGAATCCACCCATCTCTAGCCTTTAAATATTTGGGTGCCCCAGGAATCAGTCCTCAGCCATCTACTCTGTCTGGACTCACTCCCTAAGTAAGCTCATCCACTTCCGTGGCTTTAAATGCCATCTGTCTGCCAACTCCCAAGATTCTATCTCCTCTTGTTCTTGCACAACTGTCTCTGTGACATCTCCCCTTGGCTGGTTAATTATTATTTACCTTCACAAACTGATCTCTTGATTCCTCCCCTCAAAAAGTAAAACATTTCCCTTATCAGTCCCCATCTAGACACATGATAACCCATTCTTCTTACTAGAAACTTTGTGTGGAGATAGGAGGTGAGGTCTGTATTTGTTCTCCTCGTTCCATCTCCTCACCAGGCAGGGATAAGCAGGGAAGGTAAAGAGGGAGAAAGGGCCCTATAGTGATGAGTGTTCCTCTTGTCTTTGGAGACTGGTGCCTTCTGGACACAGAGCACACTGCTGAATCTGTCTTTCAGGGGGCATGTTTGGGGTCTTCCACTGCCTCACTCCAGCAGCAGTTTCAGGACATATACCCCACAGAGACTCTTCCTGTTGCAGATATCTCATCTTCTTAGGGATTGACCCCACTGCCACCTTCTGTAGTCCTCTCCAGCTCAAAGGATACTCTAGCCAAATTCAGTAGGCTTCCATTACAACCCTTTCTCTTAGGAATACAGAGAGTTATGTAAAAATCTCAATGACGTGTTTAAAATTAAAATAGTGTTTTTCTAATTATACGTGCTTATTGAAAAATACAGGAGATACATAAATGCATGTGGAAGAATAGCTATTACTTGAAGTTCTGTTGCTCTGCACTGGCCACCTTTAATATATTAGTAATCATATTTTTATACAGCGGCACTTCTTTATACATATAGACACACAAGTATAATTATATCTAAATGTAGTATTATACATGCTACTTTTTATCATGGGTAACGTTTTACAATTTTTTTCCCTTGCTCCCTTTTTGATTTTCACTCTTGGTTCATATATTTTCAGAAATCCTCTATAGGCCGAACAAAATAGTTTCAGCTCCAAGATCCTCAATTTATCATCCTTTTCTTACACAAACCCTGACTTGTTACACATATGTATTTCTTGGTTCAAATTTTCCAGAGGGAAAAGAATCCAGTACTTCATTGGACAAACCGTTCACCAGTCCATCCATAATCTAATCAGCTGTGGAAGAAGCCTAAGCCCAAGCCTTTAATGTGAGCTATGGGAAGGGGTAATTCCCAGATAAGGGAGTGGAGAGCAGGAAACACTTCAAAAACATTTCTACAGAATACTAAGTACTACAGCACACTGGTTAAGAGCAAGATATCTGGAGCCTGACTTCGAATCCCAAATCCATCACCTTACTGTGTGACCTTGAGCCAATTACGTAACCTCTCTGTGCCTAATTTTCTTTATCTGGAAATTGAGATTCATAATAGTACCCAACTTGTAGGATTGTTCTGAGGACGTAAGTGTAAAAGCCTTAGAACAGTATTTGGCCCATGGTAAATAATAAGTGTTAGCTAATGATATATTTTTTTTTCTTCCCTATATGTGAAGAGTTTACAGTTGCAGAAGTTTCCATTCAATAGGCCCACTGAAAAAGGGTTTTTTTCTATGTGATAGATAATTCTGTAATACAATAAGAAGAATCTGTTTATATTTTAGGAAATTGTGACTTCCAAAACATCTACTGTGCTTTTTTCAGAGGTTCCAGACTAATCAAGCTTCTACCACTAGTTAAATGACCTTGTAAAGAATGAGCTTTCATTCGAAAATGAGGCAGACCTGCTTCCTACCCTCAAGGAATATTCAGCCTTATACAGGAATTTAAACACATCTTTCATAACTATAATACAAGTAGGAAGTAATAGGTGCCCTAAAACAGGGGAATAAGTAACCCCTGAAATTATTGCAGAAACCCCTGCTGCCTCCTTGGATTGGAATCCGATCTAACTGCCCTCTTCACCAAATTAAGGATAATCATTGCTAATGGTGTTATGTACACTATCTGATGAGGATAAAATTTTCATACTGTGTATTGGTCAGAAAAGGATAGTTTATCCTGAAGTAATAAAAAAGTCAAACATTGCAGTGGTTTATAAGGCGAACTTTACTTCTGCTCAACATAAATTGACAAGGAGAGTCTGCTCATCACAGTCATTCAAGAGTCCAGGCTGACATAAGCTCCATCTCAACACATGCTTCCACAGTGGTGAGAAGTAGAGTTCTTTTAAAAAGCATGACCAGTCATACTTTTTTAACATTTCTTCCTGGAAGAGACACCCTCCATGTCTGCTCACATTTCATTTGCCAAAGCAAGTCACACAGTCATGCCCAAATTCAGCAGGATGAGCACGTCTAATCCTCCCTCCGGGAGGCCACTGCATGCTTACAAGCGGTAATACATCTACCACTTAAATGTGTGAGAAAAACAAAGTAACTCCTATGTTTTCTAGGGCTGATCTCATCTCCTTCTGGAGCCCAATTCCCAATGATGGTGAAAGATTCCTGTTTAGTATTTCCCTAAAGCCCTCCGATTATTTCTAACCCCCATTCCCTAAAGAATCTCAACAAAAATGCAAGAAGGTGGACCAAGGCCCGTAGGCCAAATCCTTTGCCCTTCTCCTCTCTCCCCCTCCACTCCACCTGAGCACTAAGCTCAGCTCTCCAAATTTGGAGGTTTTGTTCTTTAAAGGGAGGCTTTTGGAACTTAGAAAAGCATGTTCTTTTCAACAAAGGCTGGCTTTCAATAACTGCCTCACTGTAGACTTAACAAACCTAGTGTAAATTGTATGAATTGGACAATGACAAATCAGCTATGTGCAAACATGAAACTCTGTTTATTTTTACATCTGCACATATTTTCCTTTGACAAGCTTCTATTCCACTGGACAGTAAGGAAACTAAATTTAGTCCAGTCCACCAAACTTGGCCCAGTCCAGCACTGTCTTTTAATTCACTTCAAGAATTACTATCCCAGTTAATATCATTCAAGTCTCTTTCCCATCTTCCTTCTGCTCCTTCCCTTTGACTCTATATCCTCGGAAAAGGGCAAGATTGCAAACCAGCCACTGCCCTACTCACTTCTGCAGAGAGGTTCTGGGCCTGCAGAAAAAGGCAAGCATCTTTGCCACACAATGTGGCGAGGACCCAGACACTCTCTCCATTCCTCTCAGCTGCACCATTCCACAGTTCCTTCATATCTAGCTGTGGCAAGGCACATCTGCCAGCTCCTAGTCTTTATAGGAGTTCCTGGCAAGAAGCAGGCACCAACTTCATGGCTTACAATCACCCTTAAAACCCCATAGGACATTCTCAAGGACCCCTTGGGCTGGTGGGGATTATAGAGAGAGCAGGTCAAATACCCTCTGTACCCTTGTAGAAGGGAAAAGGGAGAAGGGACCTAATATAACACTCCACGAACTCTGTCTTCTCTAAGAAGTCCCTTCTCTCTGAGATGGCTTTATATTTTCCCCTTCAGGTAGGAGAAAGTTGAACCAGTTTTTCTGGGAGCACAGTCATTGTGGCTCATACCTGACAAGCTGTCATTGGATAATTCATGGGTGAGTAGTCACAAGGGAAGGAAAACTGAACTTGTGGTCCAATGCTTCAAGTTACTTCCACATGTAAATATTTCATACATCATGCCTTCACAACTTCATCTTTATAAGGTCAAGCTCTTGACTTATCTCTTGTTCTCCAAAATGTCTAGCCTAATTAATACTTTTGGAATACTGAATATATGATCTATAAAGCAATACTTTGAAAAGGTCCTGGTTGTCATTCTCCTGTTTCCCCTGCCTCTTTTGTCCCAGATCCTCACAGCAGAGCTTACTGATGCCTTTTGCCCACAGGTCCGGAGTAATATAATCTGGGGCTTGAGATTCACAGGTGCTAGATTCAGACCAACTGGAGCACAGCCTGGCTCTCTAGGGATACTCAATCACGAATTGAAAGGAAGCCAAGAATCGGATCATGTCTAAAGAGTCAGGGTTCAGCCCTATTTCTTATTTTATTAGGAAACATTATCTATCTATCTTCAGGTCAATCTAAATGAGGATCTTTGAAACTTTTACACTTTTTCATGCTGCTTCCACATTTTGAGAAAGGAATAGAATCACGCACTGCTCCTCTCTCTCTCTCTCTCTCTCTCTCTCAGACACACACGCTATCACACACACACACACACACACACTTAAACCAAGAGGGGGCATTCCCAGCTGTTTTAATAGTCCGTGAAATAGTATATGTGAAAAGTTTTGTGATCTGTAATAGGCTTTGAAAGTGTAAATTAACGTTAGTATAGATGATGATTTTTACTATATCTCTTGAACTGGTACATTCAAGGAATTCAGGGCACTCCTCCCCCTTACTTTGCAACAGTACAGCAGAGTAGACATGACTGTGGCCACTGGCATCACAAAGACATTGGTTTGAACCTGACTCTGTCACTCACTAGCTGGGATCCTGAGCAAGGTTCTTAACCTCCATGAGACTCAATTACCTCACCTGCAAAATGAAGATAATAATAAATGTGTAATACTATGGATCATAAAAAGAACTCAATAAAGAGCCTATTATTACTTTTTACTACTCTATTTCTTACTTTTGGTGAATGATATCACACTTTGCTTCTCTTAGACCCTTACTAGATAATCCAGGAAAATATACACCCCTGAGCAAACCAGGTAATCTCCTTTGCAAGCATTTTTCACACAAGTGTTGTAGAAGGAGGCTTAATTGATAAACAGTATCAAAAAACATGATCTCTCTAAACATTAAGCATGCTCCCTTATCTTGGACAGCTGCTAGAAGCTAAGCAAGAAGAAGTGATTACATCAGGCCAGCCCACAGGGGGTCTCTAGCACCATGATAGACTTTTGCTCAAGTATTTGGCAGTTCCTGACCTTATTATACCCACTGTGACATATGTGATGAATGGCATTCATGTGCAGCGCTAAGACTAAGGGCTTTGGAACAGATGAAATATGCCACAGGTTGTATACATTCCCCCTTCTCCAGCTTACTCTCATCCTGTAAGGCTCACAGAAATGCCAGAGAGTCCCATGTCCTTGGATGACCTCATTATACAAATCACTCTACATTTGCTCCAATTTCTAGTGACTAAATCATTTTAAAATTTTGGTAATTATTATTAATCACAAATTACTTGTGACACACCTCACAAAAGATATGTCTTGGTTGGGCACTGTGGTTCCAGGTAAGGGCTACTGGACTCAGTTTAAAATACTGATGCTAGGTGTTAGTTATTAGTAGAATTTGCAGTAACCTAACCTATCCTATCACCTATATTCAGTTATGTGTCATATTTTATAATTCACTTAATTCTTTTTCTATTTAATTACTTATTCTTTTCTTCAATAATCCAAAGTGTTTAAAAAGACAGTATGATTTAGAAAAGATTTATTACTTCTTCTCCTCTCAAATATTTTTCATATAGCTGCTAATGGTCATTTTGAATATCATGAATTAACTGCTGCCAAACTTTTATTAAACCGTTTTCACTAACATATGGTTTATAAAGTGCCTTGTGCTTAAACATGTTTCCATCTTTTTTCTTCTTATAGTATAATTAAGATTGAAATATTATATTTGCTTGCCAGCAGGTGTACTCCTATACAGTTCATCTTTATGAATACTTCTAGAATCATTATATGGAAAGTAAATAAAATTAAAGACACTTAATATAAATAGTTACCCTCAAGACACACTGCCCATATTAAACTGTCTGTAGATCTGGAGTTCATCTCAATGGGCACCCAACAGATGGAGTGATCTGTTTGTCACATTACTTTGGAGCTTCCAAATGTGCCTGATGGGAATTGCATTACATGCACCAGCTGCACAGGTGACCCCCTTGCCTTCCACTTGCCAGGTTCAGAATACATGAGGAAGTTTTAAACATGATTTTAAAATACAACATATGCAAATATGGCTGTACTCGACATATTTACTCTGGTAATAAATATAATAAAATAACTGTCCTTTTTACTTTCACCTCTGAAATTATGGGATGTATGGTTTTCCATCTTCTGAGTCTTTCTGCATAAAAAGGTATTTAATGCTCTTCTACATCAGGAGAATTTTTAAAGAGTTCTTTTTTAACACATACAGGAGGAGGAAATATGGTTTCTTTTGTGGGATAAAACTTTAGAAAGAGATCTTATTTTTTTATCAAATAGAATTATATGATTAAAAGATGGAATTTGGGACATCTGGAAGGCATCCTCAACCCAGAAATACCTTCTTTCCCAAGGCCTGAAAGCTGTCCATTAACAACACAGTTTTGGGGTTCAGCAGTCTCTGTCCAGGTGCCCTTTTTATAAAATGCAATAAGCAGAGCCAGAACTGAAACCCGGTTCCATTTGCTATAATGATCTTGTGCTTTTCCCCTACAACATACCACTTCCCTTGGAGAATAGTCACTAACAAAGTAAATGTGAAGATGTTTTCTTCCTAAGTGAGAGGAAAGAATTCAGTACATGAAAACACTAAGCAAAGAGAGATGAGGACACAGAAAAGCGGGGAAGGCACTGATTAGGAAACTGGGAGGTGCCAAAACAGTGATGTCTACTTCAGTTTTACATTGATTTGGCCATGACTTGAGTTTGACTTCTAAGAAGAATTCTATCTACAGTGTACCTAGTGGTAACCCATTCCACCTTAAAGACCTCCTGTCTGACATTCTACTTCAGTGGTTCCTGTTTATATATCATGGATTACAATATGTCAGACTGGACTGAATTAGAAATAGAACACCCAACCATTTTTATTTGCTGCCTTATTGAGCCAATTGTAAAAGAGCCTTACCAAAATATTGTTGTAGCAGTGAGCACCCCTAGCACCAGATTCTAAACCATTTCCCACTAAAAGGAAAAGAGTTCCTTAAATAAATGACTCACTCCAAGTCTGGGGTAGATCATGCATCAAAATGAGTCTGGGACATTCTTTTGAAAAGAACCTTTCATCAATGAATGAATTCATGTCAGAAGGAAATAAGACCCCATAAAGAGACCCCCACTCACCTAAAGGAAATCAAAAAGAACGATAACTGTAATGAGTTGAAACACATCAGTGCTACAGAGCATAAAAACACATAGAAATGCTATGGAGAAATGAAAAGGAGGAAATTGTCCTTGGTTAAAAGAAGTTTAGCAGACATATAATCAAGTACATTGTTTGGTCTTTGCTTAGATCCTGTTTCAAATGAACAAAATGTAAGAAGACATGAGGACGACTTCAGTATGGACTGGTTTTTAAAAGCAATAATTATCAGAGATGCAAATGGAAGTATTTACAGGCAAAAAGACTTATCATGATATCAGCAATTATAGTAGCAAAAGTAAATATTTATCATGATATTCTAAAGTGATTGGCCAATGATGTATCCAACTTAAAAATATTTCTTAATATCAGCCTCAGACGGTTATTATAAGAATTAATTCAATAACTTATAAAGCACCAAAAATATAGTAGATGCTTAAAAAATGTTCAATCCCTTCTCCTTCCCTTAATGCAACAAAGTCAATTCTTTGTGCAAGTTTCGGTATTCTTCAGCCTTCTCCTCTGTGTCCCAACACAAACACACACAAACACATACACACACACACACACACACACGCACGCACACACACACCCTCTACTCTGGCATTTTTTGAAGACTATAAATAACAAAAGACTCCACCAGGCAATTCCATAAGGTGAGGGATTTTCAAAGGGCATGTCACTTCCCCACAAAGAAACTCACCAGCAGTTGTCTTCTCTCCTTGCAGCCCTAAATGACTCTGTCTCTAGGGTTTAATCGTTGGATTCATTTCAATTCTGCTCTCTTCCCTCCCCACCTTCTACCACTTTCAGTCTTGACTTTAACAATTAATACCTTCCTCACAGCCTGAGTGACATATCCAGGTCTAAGATGTTCTGATTTATACTTCATTGCTTTACCTCCCGATGCCTCTCCAAGAACAGAGAAGCCATTAAGCATGGGTTCAAATCATATAGTTCAGACCCAAAATGACTTTAACATTTGTTCTCCTCAAAGACTTGCTTGACAGACTTTTACAAGCACAGTTTCAATTAGGCAGGATCTCAGAGTCAATATCTTTTCCTTTTTTAAAAAAAAAAAAAAACAGGGTTTTTCTTTTTCTCCTAGTGAGGGAAAGGTTTAGGATCAATATATATTCGTTTGGTCCAGGAAGGAGAGGGGGAACTAGAATGTATTTATGTCACTTTTTTAAGAAACCATTTAAATTCAGCACTGAGTACACAAAGAGATGCCTCAAGAAGATGAAAAGGATGAACCGCAGCACACTTCATGTTAGACTCTGGCAAACAGTTCAAAGGCTGGTTTCCAAATCTCTACCCTAGAATCATTTATTCCTCATGGTGCACGGATACCACAGAGCCAGTGGACTAGAGAAGGTAGGTGGATAATTGGGCAGCAGCACAACTCATTTCTCAGTTGGCAACCTTTTAAAGCCTTTTAAATCCTAAATAGCAACTGCCCTTTCCATTCCTCTGTCTCTCTTCTGGCTGATGCTGCCTCTGTTTTGATGGGCCTAAAAACTCTGTGCATTGCCTATATCAGGGATAACTCCTAACTCTGACATTTCAAAGGCTCATTATCTTAGATGCCAAAAAACAATAGACAGGCTCACTTAAGGTAAAGATTGATCTTTGTCAAGGAAGCTACAGGTGTAGGATGTGACTACTGTCATGACTCACTTTTAGCTAGAAATTTTTATGTTCATACCATCCTATGTGGTTACTTTCAGTCTCTGAGTTTGTAGGGCTTGCCATGATGACCTCCCCTGAGCTTGTCAGGTTTAGCATGTGGCTGCTTTTTCATCCACGATAGCATAGGGTCTTTCCTGATATCCAAGTTCCTGCCTAATGGGAAAATCCTGTTTTTAGCTTGAACTGCAATAGGATAGCTATTCATCATGTGAGTGATAGTAAAATAAAAGTCCTTCCATTTGTTCAGCAGGTATATAAAGAGAACGGGATCTGTAACCTGCCAAGAGCTCAGCACTGAGCCAAGACAGAACCATAGTATTATGCATACTGAGTAGGAATTCTCGAATTCATAAGGATTAACAGCAGGCTTTTTACAGAGCCATTTTGAGGGCTCAGATCTCCTTAGCAACACAGAAATGAAAAATTGGGTATTTAACACATTGATTCTCAAATCTGGCTGCACATTAGAATCATCTGGGAGATTTTTTTTAATGGGCCCCGCCCCCCAGAGATTTTGCGTCAAAAAAAAAGAAAAAAGAGAAAAGCTCCACCAGGGATTCTGATGTACAACCCAAACTGAGAATAACTGATTTAGAATGTGGAAAAAGCCCATAAACGGAGACTGGAGATCAGAACCCTGGTTGCAGAAAGAAACCTCCCAGAACAGATCAACCTGACAGATGAAGATGAACAGGACCGGACAGCACAGGCAAAGGAAACTACACTGCCATCACATCCTGTGATGGAGTCCTACAGAGGAATCTGAGTTTTGTATCAAAACCTTATTGTGACGATATACAGTCGGAGATAGATAGATAGGAATAGAGACATATAGATATATAGTAAGTTCATTGTTAGTAGAGTGTCCCAGCTGAGCCAAAACTGGAAGGCAGAGAGAGTCTAGCTTCTCACTACTCAAATGTAGTTCATAGATCAGTAGCAAGGGTGACCCCTGGAAGCTTCTGAGAAATGCAGATTTTCAGTCCCACCTCAGTCTTGCTGCATCAAAATCTGCTTTTAACAAGATAAGATATTCTCAGGTAATAAATTTTCTCACCAAAATTTGAGAAACAATAATCTCGCTCTTTGTGGAACTGACAAGTTAGTGATCCTTCCGGAAATTTATTTTCATGAAATGATAGGAAGGATGGATGGGAAGTTTGCTTTGTTTGTTTGTGGTTTGGTTTATTCTGCTAAAGAATAAGGGGTTTCAGGCATGAGCGTTTGGAGAGAAAGGAAGAGACAAGGACAATGGATGATGTGGACAATGGATGATGTAAGTCCCAGTACAAGATGAAGTCAAAAGATAAAGAAGCTTTTTTCCTAAAAGCCTCAGTGAGACCCCAGTCACAAAGAGGTGCTCTTCCAGAATCCAGATGACAAACTGCAACAACCGAGAAAGGGGAAAGAGAACTCTCCCCACTGTTACCCAGAACCCAGCACTGCACTGACACAACCAGGATTACTGGATTGGAAGCACTGGCCCGTAGCAGCCTTGGCACATACACTGGTATTTTTCAAGAAGGGGATCAACCTCAGAGGCTCCTTGTCAAAGCAGCAGTGGTGGTAGCGGAACAGCTAAAATTGTTCCTGAGTATATATACCTGACACATAGCAGGCATTCAACAAATATCTGGTGGATGAGAGACACCAAAGGAGACTTCAGGTATAAATGGAGAGAGAGAATCTGCAAGAGGACTGAGTACTATGGAAATGGAGACAGTGCAAAGAATTCTCAAAACGTAAATAAAAATGAATTTATGTGACCTCATTTGTACCCATAGACAGTACAGTGTGTCGCTGTAAGGTATGAACCAAAGAATTTCCAAGTGGTGTCATATCCAAAGGTTCCTGGAGTAGGTGGACCCTCACCTAAACATTACTACCAAAATTATGGTCCCCCAAACTGAAAAGTAGTAAAGAAAAAAAAATAAAGCATTTATTCTGCCTCTCCTATATGAACTGTATTTCAGAGTAGCCAAATAGTTAATGAGAGAAAGTTCTTAATAAGAAAATCTTAGTGTTGAGAAAACTGGACATCCGCATGCAAAAGAATGAAACTGGACCCCCATCTTACACCACTCACAAAAATTAACTTGAAATCGATTAATGAAACCATAAAACTCCTAGAAGGAAATATTGAGAAAATCCTCCTTGACATATCATAAACACAAGCAACAAAAACAAAAAAAAATAAATGAGATTACATCAATTTTTCAGGAAAAAAATGTTATCGATCTGAAAATACCTCTATTATCAAGAACATATTTTACTAATACTCTACTTTGTTTTTTATATGTATCAGGTATTATTTTCCAGATTTTTATGACATTTTAACAATGATTTACAGTATTTATTATTATGATGTCTTGAGTTAATTTGAATTAAAGAATGTGCCAACTTTCTTAACTTCATCACTAATAGATTTCTTGAACCTCATTATGCTAGTAAGTAGCTTGCTATTGTTTTGGAAATGAAGAATGTGGAGCATTTCTCCATTATTCTTTAAAATCTATTCTAGCTATTATAGAATGAAGATGCAAAATAGTCTGTAACATGCCGGGTTTTGGGGGTTTTGTTTTGTTTTTTTCACATAAATTCACTATAGATTCTCTTGTTCCTCTATAACTGAGCCCTCTTTCCCAGTATCTAGTACGTCAATCACTCATTCTAAAACTACTGATGATGACAAGAAATGTAGAGGAGACATCGAAACATAACATGTTGTATATAATAGAATGTTAGCAGAAGTTACATCATTTCTACTTCTTGATTCGATTTGCCTAAATGCCTTTAGTCTATCAGGATTGAAATATACTACCGAAAATTGTCATTTTTATGTTAAATATTCAGGATCTTAAAAAGCACATTTTCTACAGAATAACTGATCCAGGCATATTGTATTCCATCCGTATAAAATACAGATTCTCCTCTAATGATAAAGTGAATTATTTTATCAGTTAAGATGATTTGGTTGCAAGAAATAGAAACTTCCTGGCTGACTTAAGCAGAAAAAGAATGTATTGAGAAAAAGATAGGGTAATTCACAGAATGAAACAAAATGTGGAATAAACAGACACAGAGAGGACAGAAACTAGAGCAATTCCAGAGAAAAACAGAGGCAGGACCTGATGAATGGCCACTTCAGGGAGTGCTACTAAGATAGATAGGGTGGGCCATGTGGGGTCGTTATATCACTTTTCTCGAGAATGTAAATGCCTTCCAGCCACCAGGCTTCAGTCAGAAGTCATCGTGTCACTGATTAATAGCCCCATCAAAGCAAAACTGGGGTGCCATTAGGAAGGGGATAGCTGATGGGAGGCAAAAATGACAAATGTCCACTGAAATCATTAATTTTAAAACATGGGCAAAATACCACTTAAAAGCAAGTCAATCACAGAATCCTTCATTCGAGTAGGGGCCACCAAGAAAGTTGTCAATAACACAAAATCTACCATCTCTTTAATTCTGGTTGAACTCACACACACACCCAAAAATGTGAGTAAAAATTATAAATAAAGTATATAGTTTGGACCATATTCAGCCTAATATTATAAGGGTTTCTTTCATTCATTCGTCTACAACTATTTAGACACTATTCTAGATACTGAGGATTCAACACTGAAAAAAAAAATAATTTTTGATCCCTGCCTCAAGGAACTTATAGTTTACTCAGATGGAGACAAACAATAGACAAGATAAGTAAGTTTCATAGCATCTTAAAAGATGGCAAGTGCTATGGAGAAAAATAAATATGGGAAGGCTGATAGGGGATAGAAGGTCCTGGGTCAGTGCTGCAAATTTTAAGAGAGGGATCATGGAAGGCCTCACTGAGGTGACAATGGAGTAAAGGCTTGTAGGGAGAGAGAAAGTAAGTCAGGTAGGTATCAAGAGGAAAGTATTCCAGGAAGAAAACAGTAGGTGCAAGGCATTGAGGCCGGTGGACATGCCAGAGGTCTTCGATGATGACAAAGAGTGGCTGGAGCTATGGAGTGATGGGAGAGGGACTGAAGGTGAGATTAGAGGGTGGCCAGGTCATGTCAGGTCTTGTAGGCCAGTGCTCCCCAAACTTTTTGGCACCAGGGACCAGTGCTCCTATGAGAATGTAATACCTGATTATCTGAGGTGGAGTTGAGGCAGTGATGCTAGCGCTGGGGAACATCTGCAAATACAAATGAAGCTTCGCTCACTCAGCCACTGCTCACCTACTGTGCGGCCCAGTTTCTAATGGGATACGGACTGATACCAGTCTGCAACCCAGAGGTTGGGGATCCCTGCAAAGAATCTAGGAATTGCTGATATAAGGAGCAGCTGCTATCCTGAGGGCTGAGATAACTATGCCCAAAGAAGAATGCCCCACCTCCTAGGGGTGAGCTCCTTACCTTGTGGAAGAACGCACAGCCACAGCTCACTGGGAAGAAAGTAGTTGCTGAGGTGCCATTGCTGTTGAACTTGCTGGAAATCCACCCTCTGAGGTGCCAGAGAAGACCATTCACAAGGAGGTACCATGCCTTAGATCTTGCTGGAAAGCTGCACAAGGGCCTCTCAGGGGAAGCTGCTGGATGCTGTTGGTCGCCATGAACTGTGGGAGCCAATCACTGGAGAAGTCATTCACTAAACATGTGGGAAGCTGGAGAAGCCACACACTGCAGGAGCTGAGTGCTGACGAAACCTGTGCCATTCCGTGAGTTGAAATCCCACACAGAGCAGGAGCCTACCAAGAAAACACACTAGAACCAGGATAAAAAAATTAAAATTAAAATAAAACCCTTTTGTTGGTTCAAAAATTGTCCCCACCAACATGAAGTCCAAGGAGAGACAGAAGAAAGAGGGAGACCACTTCAGACTGGTAGGTGGCAGGTTTAACAAGCAAGGGAACTTGTTTATGAGGTTTGTCTCAGGCACCACAAAATGAGATCTCCCCTCCTGCCTGCCAGAAGCTTAAAAGTTTGCATAGAAGCTTTAACCAGGTTCAGTCACATATACTATCCAGGTGGTCTCAATAACACCGTACTCTCACGAGGTTCCATCCTTGTAATGGCTCCAGCTATGGAAACAGAACAAACATTCCAAGGACAAGGGAGGCACCGGGAGCCTCTGATTGTCCAGGTCCAACTTGCAGGTCAACCGGGGGTCACATCCTTTTGATGACCTCCTCATAGCTCCACCAATTGTGACCGGCTCTTACAACCTTACATGACTCCCCTCCCCACTTCTGCAATGTGCCCTGAATAGTCAGTGTGGGGTTTCACTAGCATGGAGGTGGCTCATTTGGTGGCTATCTGGCTTCGCTGGACAACAGCAACAATACAGGTACATGCAAGGGAAAACACAGATTAAGATAATGATTCCCGAGACAATGGGATCCCGGGGGATACTGAGTAGCACTCCCCCACCCAGGTATGTGAAGTAATTCACCCATCCTGGTAGGACATCCCATTGCAGAATCCAGTAGATAAAGCCTTTCCAAGTGTGATGTGAAGGATTTGATGTTCTTAGGAACATAGCATGTTTTTCCACATAGTGAGAGTCAGGGCAATGACTATTTCCCCAACTTCCATACCTTTATGGTACTGGGCATCTCAGCAGGGGTCCCCAGTTCAGCATATGGGATAATAGGCCCTACTTGTTGATCATTCAAACATATTAAAACCTGGGACAGCACTTCAGTTCACCCGGAAAAAGCAGTTTTATCTGTTGATAATTTAATTTGCTGTTTTAATATTCCATTCTTCCTTTCTACCAACCCTGCTGCTTGCGGATTATAGGGGAAATGGAACTTTCATGTTCTTTTGCCCAGTCTTGCATATCATGACCTTTGAAATGCGACCACCGATTACCGTCTATGCAATGAGGGTACATGGTGCTCAGTTTCTTTAATCCCCAGAGGTGGCAATCTGATTTGCACTGTGACAGGGGAAAGCCTGAGTTAGGCCAGATGCCATCTCTATACAAACCAAGGCATATTTAGAAGCCCCACTAGGAGGGAGGGAGCCAATATAATCAGTTTATCAGTTCTTCACCAGATGGGGACTCTGGGAAATGGCTCCCGATTACTTCAGCAATTGCCTTGAGTGTTGTTTAGAACACACAGAACATGCTATTACTGCATTAACCAAGTCACTGTATTTCAAGGGCAATCCGGCATTCTTGGCAATATGCTGTCCCATCCAGATGCTGTAGTGACAGTTCCTTCCATGTATACAATCTGCTCTATCTACTGGTCAGTTGCTAAGGTTCTTACCCAAGCTAGAGCATCAGCTTCCTGATTACCAGGGGTTATCAGCGCCTTATAAGCTGAGATCTGGAAGACAGTGAGGACCACCTCACTGGGTTGCAGACCAACCCAAATATCTTTCCACATATCCTACCATCTTGAAAATGGCTACGACCATGGGAATGGAAGGCAGAATATATGTTCCAAGGACAGGGGAGGCATTGAGGAGCCACCAATTGCCCAGGTCTAGCTGGCAGGTCAACCAGCAGTCACGTCCTCTAGATGACCGCCTTCTATACCTTTCTCCAGCATCCTCTACTGACAAGCTTAACATCATGCCAGCTGGCAAAGGAGAAATGTTCCTAGGGAATGTTCCCACTCCGTTTTCATGGATCAGGCAATGGTGGATGGATTTGAAGCTGAGAAGCAATAAATTAATAACTGGCATTCCAGCTTTTCTTATTTGGATGCAAGATTTGCAAGGTAAACTGTTGATAAACTGCAATAGTATACATTTCTAAGTTTTGCTACTTTCTAATGCAAGATACCTCCCCACTCCCAAAAATCCAAAGCCATGTCTAAGTATGAAGCTCCAGGTTCTTAAAAATATAAGTCTATCTATTCTGAAAATTCTACACATAGAAAATAACTAAATATCTATTCAGGGCAGTGGAGAGTCCTCTAGTTAAAGAATGCTCCACATAGGTCTGAGTGCATAGTGTTCTATATAATCATAAATTCAATTGATTTTATTCACTTTAAATTCTTGCCTCTTAGTATTTGCTCTTGTTTTTTTCTTTCTGAGATAAGCACACAATTGTTGTCTTCCCCTGCTTGGCTGTATCATGAATGAATGGTCCGACAAAGTATATCATGATGGAAAGGGCATCGGCTCGTTATCAGGCAGATCTGGTTTTAAATTCTAACTCCACCACTTCCTGGGTGTGTGGCCTTCAGCAGATCACTCTATGAGCTTCAGTTCCTTCATCTCTAATTGAACCAATAACACCCACATTGCAGGGTTCAAAAAGACTATATGGAGCACCTAGCTGAGTACTTGCCCTGGAGGAAGAACCTATTTTAAAAGATGGCTGGGATCTGTGAATTTCACTGCTCTGATATCTTTAGGGATTTTATTCAACTGCCCATGGTGAAAATTGTAAGTATGCCAAGTTACTTCTAACTTTCATTCCAAAGACAGCCACAGAGCATAAAATAAAGCTTTGTAAAGTGTTCCACTAACTACCTAGAATTTCTAAACAATATTCCAGAGTTGTTGGGAAAGAAACAGTAATGTGCACAGACACCAAAAGTTAATGGAGAGTCTCAGAAACATTGGCTCTCCCCTCTGCTGTCCCTCCGTGACTTTTGTTATTCTTTATAATGAGAGATGGTTTTTATAAGTGAAATTCCCTTTCCTCTTAAAAGTGTCTTGCTATAATAATTCTATTCTGAACTTAGGAAGTTCCTTCATCTCTAATTGAACCAATAACACCCACATTGCAGGGTTCAAAAAGACTACATGGAGCACCTAGCTGAGTACTTGCCCCGGAGGAAGAATCTATTTAATAATAACCACATACAGGAAAATGAACCACTTTACAGAGAATGCAGCTGTTGACAACAGTTTACCAAAGGGAATGAGATGCTACACTAAAGGCCTATGAAAATAAAGCTCAAACTTGAGATCTGTATACTTCAATTAGAAACACCAGGATGAATTCAGATTCAAGTTTCTCATCACAATAAACAAGTTGCTAGAACTTTCACCTAGTTTAATCTCATTTCCATAAACCACAATAGACTTTCTAGACTGTATATTCTTTTGGTTCATTTCATATCACCAATGTTTTTCATATTCAGACCACACCAAATGCCAAGTATTTTTTCTACTTTTTCAAGTAGACATAGCCAGTGAATAATGTATTTCATCCTTACCAAGAGAGTTCTGATGTTTCCTCTAAGTCAATTGAATTCTCAACACAAGATCAGACAAACAAGAATATAATGTAACCCAGATGTTAGAATAATTACTAATTTAACCATAAACGGAAAAAATATATATTAGTTCTTGATACAAGTTGTTGTGTTATTACAGAATCCATCATAATGAAATAATGACCTCACTTTGCTCAGAGGTTAAATATACAAATGGCACTGTATTGACCGAATGTTAATGAGTTGTGTATGTGGCAGCAGATGAGCAAGAGACAGCAGAAGGAAGCTATTGTGATAGGTAGATAATTACAATGGAAGTCATGTCTTGGGTAATGAGCAGGATTCACATCACATCTCCTAAGTCATAGCACAATTTCTCTAGCTCCGTTAATACTAATCTGTGGGATTATTTGACAGCAAGATGACATTTTGACTTTGGAACAAATTTTTCTCATAGAAAGCACAATTACCCACTGATATGGTAATATGCAATTAGACACAGCCATGCTGGACAATTCAGATTTTTTCAAACACATGAGGAGTAGATGCATTGTTCATTAGCACATGAGATTCTTCAGTCTTTGTATATAGCCCTTTTGGTCTAAGTGCCTTATTCATATGCAGTGAATGCATTCTGAAATTTTTAATTTTTAATTGCCTATTATTTAAATTAAAAGTTTCAAATTTTTAAATATAGGATAATTCTGGGAGCTAAAACTAACATCTGTGATGAATCAGAACTTTATTGTATGCAGAGACTGTGTTTAAGGAACATTATTTGGCTCATATTCAATCTAAACCTATTTAACCAAAAAATCCATATTACAAAGGAATTTTACTATAGTGTAAAATGTAATATGCTGGAAATATGTATGGATTCTTATAAGTCCAGTTGTTTTGTTTAAACTCACTGAGGCATCAGTAATGTACCACTCTAAGGATGTGAAAGGGAGAAACTCTCCTTTTGTATCTTTTCCAAGTTTTGTCAAATTCAGGAAGGGATTTTTTCTCTGGATGGGGTGCAGGGGGAGAGAGAGACTTGTGTTTGTGCATGCACATGTATTCATATATGTCTACATTTAGCCATTTCTCAATTAACTGCACGTAAAATGACAAAGTTTCCATCCCACACTGATTTTCCCTGCCATCACTCAGAAATACCCTCCTCTCGCCTCAAAGCGTATTCAGGAGAAATTGGTATGATTTAACATTAGCCTAAACAAAGCCTAATTAAATGTAAGAGAAAAGTAAAGTACTTGTGATGTGCCATGATCAAATAATTTAAGTATCAATAATATGTTTAAAATCACAAAAAGTGAGATAAAGATATCTTCTTTCTGTGCTATAGGTGACATTTAAAATATACTCAGAAAACACTGGACACTGTATTGCTTTATTACACATCATGAACATGTCACTGATCAAAAGCAAAAAAATCACACTAACTTCTTGATAGGATATTATCTGATTGCCAGAGATTAGCAGAAAACTAAACTTCTACAATATTCATATATAACATGGAATAATAAAACTACCTCTTGAGGTTTATCGTGAAGACTTAATGAGATAGAGCAAGTGTCAGCAAACTATGGACCATAAGCAAAGTCTGGCCCACCACCTATGTTTTCGCAACCCACAACATAAGAATGGTTTTTACATTTTTAATGTTTTTTTAAAAGAACAATAATATTTTGTGACATGTGAAAGTTATGTAAAATATCATAATCCATAAATAAAGTGGTATTGGAATGGGCTACCCTCACTCAGATTTGTTCTGTCTATGGTGCTTTCCCACTCTACAAGACCAGAACTGAGTAGTTACTTGCCGTGGAGTTATGGCCTGCAAAGTCTAAAATATTTGCTGTCTGTCCCTTAACAGAAAAAGTTTGAAGACCTCTGAAATAAGCCTGAAAATCACTGAACACAAAGCTTAGCATCTAGTAGAGGCTCTATAAATGATATTTATTTAGAAAAAAATAGTCTTAATACATTCATATATATATTACATGGACTAAAAATTTTTGGTCCCCCAAGCGCTATTCACAACTGCAAAATGTAATATGGAGACCCAGCTCAACAGAACTGCCAGAGCACACTGGGCTCCTAAAAGACTTTTTCCATCCCTGTCTCACTCCCCCAGGACCTGCCTCTACTCACCTTCTCCTTTGCAGAGAAGGCGAAGGGCACCTTCCGTGTGCCTCGTCCATGGCTTTCAATGCTGGCTTAGATTATTGCTCAGAAACAAACCTTCCCCCTGCCCCCATCATCTGCATGGGTGAAGTGTACTTTGGGAAAAGCCAAATGACTTACTTTGGAATGAATATGAGCAGACATATCATGACCTATTAGAGTCCTCATTTTCAGAGTATTCATTCTAGTCCTCAGTTACAAGGGAAGCAAAAGTTAATAGAACTAGAAATAATTTGCTAATGAACGGGCCACCTATAAAATCAGTCCCTAGTTAAAACTTCTCTCACCACTGAGGTCATTCCTGCCCATCATGTCAGAACCTTAATCTTCTCTCCTGTGTGCCCAATGTTTCTGCCTGATTCAACTCAAGTTCTACCTCACTAGCCCAGGTGTTTGCAGCCCTAGCAGTTGTCGAGGTTACATTTTTAGGTCCACAAGAATACTGGAACGGATACCTTACAAATATGAAGCCTTGGTTAAATTTATTCTTTCTGTCAGCCTCGTGGAAAAGAAAAGCTCTGGTAAAAACATAAAATGCGGTCAGCTGGGGTTACAGCTCCTTTTTACATGGGATTGGCTTCAGATTTTCATCTAGAATAGACTGTTTCCAAAATCATGTGTTTAAAAGCAAGGAAAGAGAGAAATTGGGTTTATAATCACTTCAGCAGCAAATGGTCTATGAACCACCTTGACATCCTCTCTTGAGACCCCCAGCATCTCAGGCTCTAAGCAATTTAAAAGAAAAAAAAAACGGATGAATGTGTTATCATCATTTATTGGCCCACTGAGTTTGACCAAGTAAAATATCTTCTAGGAGGAGGCCTCAATCCATCACTCCAGTACAGTTTACTACTGGGCAGGGCATCATTCTTTAATAGCAAAAAGAAAGGATTTATGTCATCAAAGAACAGGGAATCCTGCTTAGAAGGCACATATGCCCCTGAAGATTACACATCACTAAAACTCTTGGTTCAATTAAGTAATGAAATTTTCCAAATGTTTTCCACTAACACGATCCACCCTGATCAGGCTTCCTTTATTCCAGGTTCGTTTTTTATATAATATTTTTAACTTTACAAAATTTTTTGTTAAAAATATTTTTTATGTAAATATTAAAAGCTAATTCAAGTCCTATTTTAAAGTTAACTCTTAGGGACAAGACGAGCTACTTCTTGGACAAGGGCACTTTGGTTGCTATTTTCCATTTACAGGAAAGGGTATATTTCCATGTCTTAGCAGTTAGACAGGCATAAATGAATAAATTAGCATTTCCCTACATTTAAATCTTATAACCTAAACAACTGGACAGCTGACTGCAATTGATTTATTATTACTCAGAGTTATTGTTTGCCAACTGAAGCCAAATGTTAAGGTAAAGGACAAGCACTAACCCAAAAAGTGATGGCTCGGTGCCCTGGTTTTTGAGCTCAGAATTCTTCCTGTGGTGATTGAGGACTGGGTGCTCCTGATTTTCTTCTACCATATGCTCTCATAAGTCTCTTTTTACTCACAGTCTATTCTCAACCACTCTATCTGGGCTTCTATAGATTGCGAAATTGGGTTTTAATTCTAGTTTACTTCATTATCCAAAGGCCAGATATTTGCTAATACCCAGAAGTCTCAGTGACTTCCCCATTATTTCTGAGCATGAACCCATGATCCCTCACATTGCCCCTTCCATCTGTGAGCAGCCACTCCAGCCGCCTAAGTATTTATGTGCTTTGATAGACACTGCCCATTCTCATCCATATACTGATTTATTTTTCTTAGTGGACATTCAGAAGATGACACCTCCCAGCCCTTTTGCAGTTAGAAGGGGCCATGGGGATTAGTTCTGGCCAAAAAAATGTGAGAAATGATTTGTGTCACTTGTAGGCTGAGATAGTTTAGCCTCTCTGCAGTCTCTCTCTTGACCTCTTGGGACACAGACATTCCAGACACTGGTACTGCTGTCAGGCCGGTCCCTGAGTGACTATATGGGGCAGAGCTCTGCTGCCACCCTATCCCACACTCCATGCCCCACCACCTACCCACTCAAGTTAGATGCACAGCTTGAGCAAGAGAGAAAGCTTTGTGGGTTAGGCCACTGAGATTGGGGAGCTAACATTTTACTGCAGCATAGTATAGCCTATCCTGATTAACATGATATCAGTTGTCTCAGTTAAGGGATGTTTATCACTTCATCAGGAAAAACATCACTGTTATATTTACCACAGTCCTGAGAAAAACAATAGATACAAGAAAGATAACACAATTTATGAACTCCCTCAGGGAAAAAATTACTCCGTCTAAGATGTTTTTAGGGTAGCTTCATAGTGTAGTGGTTAGCACATCTGCTTTACACGCAGAAGGTCCTGGGTTCACATCCCAGGTGGAGCCACGAACCATACCCTGGGTGCGCCAGGCCCCGGGTGCACGCCCCGGGTGCATGTCCCGAGCTTGTGGGAGGAGATGCCCCGCCTTCAGAGATCCAGTTCTTAAGGGGAGATGGCAACATCCATAGGTCAGAGATGGAAGTGGGGGCAGAAATTAAAGAAGGGGGAGGAAAAAGAATTTTTTAAGTGGAAAAATGTTAGATTAGATAGATAGAATTCTATACATAGAAATAAATACATTTTGAGCACTTAGTATGTTCCTAACACGGTTCTAAGCACCTTATACATATTTGCTCATGTATTCCTCATAACAACCATGTGAGGTAAGAGCTATTGTTCTTATTTTATAAATTTTTAAACTGAGACACAGACTAGTTAAATAGTCACGCAAGCTCTCACAGTTGCAAGTGGTGAAGTCAGGCTTTGAATACAGCTATCCGAGTCCAAAGCCCATGCTGGCATGGGAATTAATACATACATGCTCTGAGTTTGATTGCTACATACAATCGAGTTTCCCTTCGGCAACTCTAGAAATTATCCTACTTGGGCTATGTCAAGCTTTTCTCCACCAGGTAAAGCCTGAGTCCTCCTACTCACCAGGGGCTTCTGCTGTTTCTATCATGTGTTGAATATTTTGGAAGAAAAGTAAAATGTTTTTTAAAAAATAATGGCCTTTAAGCCCTTTTTAATTTTTTTATCATGAAATCTTCAAATATCCAGAAAAGTAGAAGAATGGCATAATAAACTCCCATATATCCATCATCATCTACCTCTTCACAATACATTTACTCCCTCAAGTCCTCTTCCTCTACATTCTGGCTTCTGCCTCCACCATGCCAGTGAAGCTCATCAAGATTCCCAATGGCCTCCTTGAATCATAGTCCGATGGACGTTTTCTAACCTTTTTGCAATGTCATTCTTCTGATCCATCTGAATCGCCTGACACTCTTGAGAAGACACTTCTAATATCATATTAATATGATAGCTACCATTCTATCCATCTCCTAAGTGTTAGTGTACCTATGGTGCTGCCCTCCATGCTCTTCCTTCTTATACTCTTTTCATTTGAAGGCCCTCACCCATGCTCAAGGTTTCAACTGTCACTTATAGGCCAATGACCTCCAATCTGTGATTCCAGCCCAGTTCTCTTACAAAGGTACCTACTGGACATCCTCTTGACTATCCTATAGGATCCTCCATCTCAACCTCTACATTCATCATCTAACCCTCAAAATCTACTCCCCCTCCTGTGTTGCTGGATTAGAGAAATTACATCACATAGTTGTCCACCAAGTCCTATCAGAATATTTCATTGTTAGAGTTGTACCTCAACACTACATATTTGCACCCAATTCTCTAGCCATGTTGTATCTCTCTAAAATTCTTCTTAAGCATGGCTATAACTTTTGATATTTCCATGTTCTTCTACATAATGTCTAGACTGTCCTTTCACTCATCCCCTTCTCTGCCCCGACACCACACACACAGCTCACATATTCTCTATTTGGCTAACTCATCTTTCAAGGCTGAGCTCAAATGTCATCTTCAAAACTTCCTTTGACCAACCTCCCTCCATCCTAGTCCAGATTTGGAGTCCTTCCTTCATGCTCCCATAGCACTCTGGACTTCTGAAACAGAAAATGTAAGTTGCCTACTCAACATCCTTTCTCCCATCTTCCTTACTAACAGAACTGCAATTCTATTCAGTGTATAATTTATCCAGTTAATAATACTCATCTTCCCAGACTCTCTTGAGCCCACAATGATCATACGATCTACCTTGGTCAATGATATGTAAGTAGAATTCTATTGGGACAGTCTTTCAGAAAGCTATGGTTTACCTAATAAAAACAGATGGACTTAGCTAGCATGTGTCCATACTATTTACCCTTTCCCTGTCTTCTTGCCTGGAACACAGTCCGAGCACCCAAAAATAGAGCAACCATCTTAAGTCTATGAGGATAAAAACCAGACACTGAGGATGCAAGATCAGGAAGTTGGATGGAGCCTGGTACTTCTTTGAGCATTTGTACCAACCCAGGACTGCCTTCCTCTGGACTTCCTGTTACATGAGAAAAATTAACCTCCAGTGGGTTAAGCCACAGCTGTTGGATTTCTGTTGTATGTAGCCCAACACAGTTCTGCTGATAAACTCTCCCTTTTTTCTTACTACTTCTCACATAATATTGCCTGCAGTTGGCTACTGTCTGAGTCTGCCCCAGGATATTAAGGCCCATGAGCACGTGGCTATTTCATCAGACGCCTCTTCTGCCTTATCTTGCATCCTCTTGGCCCATATTTTAGTCCAGCCTTGGGCATGGCAACGAGCAGATGAAAACTGACAGTGCATTCTCTCGGCTGCACCAGTATCTCTTGCTTTCTCTCAGGGTTTTCTTCCTCTGCTCAAGGACACCAAGAGTCACTCAGTCATTCCGATTCTTATACAAACTTAGATGCGGAGGGCGTTGACACCCCCAAGGACAATGATAGTCAAGTGATTAAGTATTGCCCGCCTCCACATCTCAAGAGGGCAATTCTGAGGGGCATTCTACACATCTTCTCAGAGGGTCCCCACTGGTACTGAACCCTGATTTCCACAGTGATAAGTCAGCTCGGTAACATGTTGCTTCCTTTCCTATTTCGCTATTTCCAGTTTCCACTCCTGTTTATTTCCTAAAACAAAACTCCCTACCAGCAAGCCCATGTCAAGCTCTGCTTTTTTTTTTTTTTTGGATGAGGGGAATGGGGGGCGGGGGACAGGTGGTAGAACCTGAGCTAGGATAGCTGGGACTTCATATCTAACCAGCACTTAATGTGATACCAGTTCTTAACAAATATTGGTTCATTGATGCATAAGTGAATGAACTTCTTTTCCAATTATACCCCCTTGTGAGAAATGCTTTTTACTTTAACAAAACATTATATTCGTTTGAAAAGATAGGGGTGCTCATTAGGGGTGGAGTTTAACAGCTGCTAACTTCCACATAAAATACTGGCCACAGAGGAGAGAGAATCCTAACAGCAGCACCTACCCAGATTTCAACCAGTGAGATTTCACAATTTATCCTGATCAACTAGATAGGGATCTTTGAACTATCAATATAAAATGTATTGTCCTAAAAGCAATGACACTTAAGCACTAAGCCTTGGCTTATTGATGATTTCAACATTTAGGCAAATAAAAGTACTAAGATATTATAAAAATTAAAATGTTTAATTAAGAAATCAGCAATACCTATGAATATATAATCACGGTTGCCCAAAAGATGTTACTCCAATCCCAAAATAAGTCTTCGAATCTAAAACATCTATAAAAATGTTTCAACCAATAATTTTATATTAGAAAATCAGAAGAGAAGTAACTAGTTTTTAGGGTAATAAGATAATGTTAGTAATAAAGCATTATTAGAAAATATGAGGCAACATTCTAGGCTTTGTTTTTAGATTAATGATTTGATAAAGATTCATGTGGCCCTTTCTATTTATTTTTTTAAAAGAGATAAAAAACCTACCACAGTAAAATGCCTCTAGGTCTGTGCACAGCACCTTAGAAATAAAAAAGTTATTATCAAAGGACTGCTGTAGCCTAAGCCCATCCAAAGAGCTCCTCCTACTGGTTTTTCTAAATATAAGAGAAATCCAAAGAGAGGGACTTTCACTGAAGAGCCAGAGCATTACAAAATCAAGGAGTAGGAACGAAGAAAGTTAAAGCTTCTGAGTCACAGCTGGGTCTCTGATGCCTTGAGCAGGACAAACCAAAGGCCAGACTCTGACATGAGCTTCCCAGGATCCTCAGGGCCCTCCCTTCTCATAACCGGCCTTGTCCAGGAACTCTGCCTACCTGCAAGTTTACAGGGGATTTCTAGCAATAATACCTGAACTCCGAGAAATTCAGCTCTACTCAGAACATTGTGTAGGACGGAGTCGTGAGAGGGAATTTTTGAACACTGCAACTCTTCCCATTATCTCTGAACAAGGGCAGTCCCCTTCCTCTGTACATGAACTATCTCGAAAAGGAAATGAAAGGTGTAAATCAGGCATAAAGCAATTATTTTAAAAACAAGTGGTTAGTAGTAAGTTTCTAACTTAACTTAGAATTAATTCCTATTTAATTCTAATCGCTTAATTAATCTCTGATATTTTGGATGAATGAGTAGTAGATTTTGTTTTTCAGTCTGCGGCATGACAGCACACACCTGAACCACAAAGAGTAAACTCTAAATGCAGGAAATAATAAAGGTCAGAAAGCTACACATCGAACTTGACATTGGTACATGTGGAAAGACGAGGAACTGGGGAAGAGAAAGAGTATGAACGGGAACTTTTTCTTTCATGATGTAATTCTACATTATTTGAATTTTTTAGAAGAAGAATGTTTTCATGTGTAACTTCTGAAATTTTATTTTTTACGAAGATTATCTAAAATAATTATTCTCTGTGATAATCTTACCCATCTAGGGAGTGACCCAGGTTCTCTTTTTGGTCACTTTGTTCAGTCATTCCACACACCAGCTCCTCTAGGGCACCCATCCCCAGACCAGGCACTGCAAGGGCTTCAAAGACCATCCTAGTAATAACAAACATGTATGGATGCTGACTATGTGCCAGTCACTATCTCAAGAACTTTATCAGAACTATTTCATTTAATTCTCACCCAAGTATGTCAGTACTGGGATTCTACCCATTCCTCAAATGAGGAAACAAGGCACAGAGAGATTAAGTAAATTGCCCAAGACCATTCAGCTTACATGAATGGAGCTGGAATTCCAAACCCAAGAAATGTGGCTTCAATATGCACACTTAATCACTATATAATTTTACTTCCCTAAAAATGAAACACTTCTCAGTTTCTGAGGGTTTATCACCTAGCCAGGAGAAATGATATATAACCAATCTCAATGCTATATGCTAAAAGGTATGATAAAGGTACACACACACACACACACATGCACGCATGCACGCACGCATGTGTGCGCATACACACACGTGTGCGCGCACACATACACACAGTAGGAGGAGAAAAGAGAGAAATAGCAGGTATAGATAACGCATATACATTAAAAACATTCTGGTATAATAATCCTCTGTGCTCTCGTGGACTTTCTTATAAGATGAACTCCTATCCCCAGAAATGTTTGTTCACCAGTATCCCATGCCCAGAATGATGCTTGCACATAATAGGTACTCAATAAATATTTGTTTAAAAAATGAATATAAGTATTGAAGAAAGGTTTTTGGTTAACTGAAAGGTTTTGGTTAAGTGAGATTTCATGCCACAACTGGACTTATAGGTGTTAAAAACATGGATCTCTGTGATAAGCAAGTGACTTCAGAGTCCTGAGTTGCCAAGTTGCCCTGACAGGTTTACTGCTAACTGACTTGTTAGCAGTGCTGAGAGGCATTGCATCCAATAACTCTAGTGATCAACTCCTTTCATTTTGCATTCTCAGTTTCTTAATGTAGGAAACAGAATTTAAATGATGAATTGGTCTGTTTCTTTCAGGACCTCACAGTGTACTTATATGAAACAAAGAGACACCAGGGCAAAAAGCCTGCTTATGGTACCTATTTGGACCAAGACATGAATCATCCTATTTATAATGTCAGATATGTGTTGTGTTCCCCTAGGGACCTCTACAAAGTAACCTCAAGAGCCATTTCAAATTTCATATGAAAAATTCCCACGTGAACATTCTCTGCAATTCCTAGTGAGTTTATAGTTCCAAGTACATTTTTAGAAATTTTTATTATTTTTAGATACTAAAGCAAATCTCATAAGGAAGATTAAGGATTAGGTGTTATCGATGTAAGGAGAAAATAATCATTCTTAATCATGACTGCATTATGTGAAAAAAATGATTCCTTTTCATTGGATTTTGGTTTAAACTGTTATATTGCAATCGGCTTCTGAAAAGTCGTCTCAGGAACTTACCTATAGTCGTGATGTGGAAAAACACATTTGCCATCAGTATCCTATTATTTCTACACTGCTCAGTTACTTTTGAGTAAGTAAGGCCTAGTGGTTTAATAGGATGAGAAGGCAGTTAGATATGTAGGAGCAAAGATAAAATCTTTCGTATATTCTCTCCAAGAAGATGGACTTGATTCGATGGAGATACAAGTCACGATACAGATATTTCCAAAGTATGGCTGTGTGCCCAGAGCCTTTTCATGCAGAGCCCTGCTTCAAAGGAATGCATAGGAAGAAGTGGTGGGGCTGGCTTAAATAAAGTGATTCAAGTGAAAAAAATATTTTTTTGTTATAGGCTTGTGAATACCTCAGGAAAATACATTTCAAGATTGAATTATCTGGATTATTTTTCATCATTTTGACATTGCTCTTTGCATACTGAATCACAGCTAAATATTTCATTTCCAACTCCTATTAATGGTACAAGTATAAATTAATTTCATTTTCCCAATCGGTTGTCTGGTACATTGCTTGATAAGTTTTTAAAAGAGTCTTCTTAGAGAAGAGGGGCCAAAAGCATGTGAGATATCATATATCTGGAGAAGAAAAGATTAGAGATCTCTGGCTTAGTGATAACTTGCAAGCCATCAAATTACTGAAAAACACCTGAAATTTTTCATTCTTTAAACTCCATATCCTTCCACCAGTCCCCTGATATACACATCCTTCATTCGCTTGTGTTCATCTAACAAATGACATGAAGAAGTGATGCACAGATGAGATGAAATTGAGAGTACATGTGTGTGCATGTGTGTGCACTTGTGTGTGAAAAAGAGAACATCTGTTTTCCCAGGAGGTGTCAAAGATGTATGATGCTTAATGACTTTTATCTAAGATTTACTCATAAACAAATGCTTAAATTTGTCATCCCCCAAACATCTGAGCTATACTAAATTAATGATAGAAAATGGAAATTGTTCACTAGGGGAACAAAACAGAACGCCACATTAAGAAATCACTGGAAACCCTATTACCCATTATCACCATCCTACTCGAAAAGTCAGAGAAATAAGAACACAAGAATTAAAGCTATCTTCTCATTGAAACAAAAGGCATTTAATTTTGGAAGCTTCATGGGTATGAATTTTTTAATCTTTCATCAAATGTCTTCTGTTTTCGATTAATATTTCCATGTATCATGCCTTTTAAGTTGAAAGAATGAATCATTTATTCGGTCTTTGAAAAAAAAAAAGTCCAAAATATTTTTTTGAAAAAAGAGAAAAAAGAAAGAAACAAAAGATATTTTGCCCCCTCATCTAAACTGTAAAGTCTCCACAACAGGGTCTGTGTCAAATCCCTGGGCCTTAATCCGATACCCTACAAACCAAAGAAGCTTAATGTTTTCGATGATGATAATAATAGTGAACTAACTCCCATGTATTCCTACCATGAAATATATTCCATATATTTACTCATCAGACCCGTGTTTCTCAAAACATGTTCCACAAAAAACACATGTCTTGCAATATCGTTCCATTAAAAACGGAGGGAGAAGAAGAAGGGCTCCTTAGACAATTAGGATTGAGAAATATGAATTGTACAAAGTTAAAACATGTTTCACTGCCACAATTTTGTAAGAAGCTTTAAAACGTGTTTGTGCATTGTGAAACTCTGAGGGTTAAAGTTTACAACGTTTCCCAAAATTATTTAATAAGGAAAACTTATGAAACCTTGAACGGCACCAGCGTCTTTCAGAACAAAATTTGGGAAATGCTATGTTAGACAAATGTGAAATGAGTAGCCACTGTATGCAAGAACAGTATCCATGGAAACATGTCCTTTCTCCCATCCTCCGTGGTTGGTGGGTTTTTCTGGTTTGTTTGTTTTCTTCAGGGGGGGGAGGGCGGGGGACTTGGGGGGGTCTGTAAACTGATGATAATAATGCCTGTCTCATAAGGTGGTCATGAGATTGAAATGAAATCAAATACACAAAAGGTCAAGCCTAGCACAAAGGTCCACAGGAGTGTCCCTTCTCTGCCCATACAGGCAGTGCTGTGGGGAAAATGAAACTGTCCTGAGTGTAACTAGACCTACACACACCTCTGAGGTGTGAACATTTAAGGACAGAAGTGTAGCATGTGACATTCGTTCTCTGGTTCAGAAGTCAAGTCAGGCCAGCCATGGTCATCTCCCACCCCAACTGAGATTTTGACGTCCTTTACTTGATAAACCTCCGCCCGCCATTGCCTTTCTTAGTTAGACTTATGATCACTCACGCAACCACACACACTCGCGGAGACTCCGGCACTCAAGCCTAAACCCAAAGCGCAGTCCTTCCAATTGCTAACATGAGCTAAAGTGTATTTCTTAGCCAAGGATCTTGGGCAAAAGAAATATATCATTTAGGGCAATGCAAGTACTGAACAGTACACTAGAACTGAATTTAGTTTCTAATCTGTTTTAACGACACTGCATGACAAAGGTGACTAAAATAAATATTTAAATAAAATTTAAGTTGTATAAAGAACTATAAAACTGAGCCTCTATGACTCAAAATTCATTAGTGATGCATTAGCGCCCTCTGCTGCTAAGTTTTCGGATTGTTCGGTACTGCTTTTTCTTTTTCTCTTTTTTTTTTTTTTAGGAACATGCGGTATTTCATTTTGGTTCAATCTTTACACGTAAATTAGTAAAAATTATTAGTAGAATAGTAATTAGAATGCACAGAATTATTTAAAATTATTATCTCATGTTTCAATCCTCACCTCAAAGAGGTGTCTTGATCTAAAACACCTAAAGATTTCCCACTGAGCTGTAATCTTGGAGTATGTGTTATTGTTCTTTAAATTGTAAACTGTTCCATAAAAGACGATTTGCATAGGCATCCTGCTAGCAGAACATATAAGTTCCAATTTTTATTAATTATAGATATAATTTATTCTTCATTTTACATGGCCTGTGGCTTATGGCTGCAAGATTTAACAAAAATATATCCCATGTACTTGCATGGGACATACTCATACTAAATACTTATACTAAAAATGTCTAAATTATTAAGCTAAAAAAGTATCCATTGTTTATCTGAAATACAAATTTAACTGGGTTTCCTGTATTTTGTCTGGAGAACTTATCTATTTTCATGTGTGCTCTGACTTTCACAATTGAAATTCTTTTCTCTTGAGATATTCAGTGTTTATCCTACCATAATGATGAATAAAAGCAAACCATCTCTATCTCTGTTTTCTATTTCTACCCTCACATCTTCTGAGACAGTGCATGGGTTTTAACATTTCAAAGCCTAAAGCAAAATATTGAATTAGCAGGGTCAGCTAGACATGAGATTAAAAACATTTGTTCTTAAAATGAGTTATCTAATTAACAGATAAATTAAATGAGAGGAATCCTAAATCCCTAGACATCTTTTTGCAGCAACAAAGATATTATATAAAATATTTTGTTTCCTTTCATTTTGTTTTCAGAATCATAAATTTGAAAATAGAAACACCTAGATTCAACAAGAGTCTAAGTCAGTGACTCTCAAGCCTGTACAATAGAATCACCTACAGAAGTTTTAAATCTCAAGGATACCCAGACCCCACCTGCAGACCAATTAAATCAGAATCCTTGAGGTTGGGATCCCAAGGAAATTTAGGGCTTAAAAGCAGTCCAGGCAATTTTAATATGCAGCCAAGGTGACAAACCACTGTCCTGAGGCCAGGAAGTCCCTTCAGGGAGTGCTCCTTGCCTTTGATATGCATGCAAATCAATGGACATTTCTAACCAGCTTCCAGTCCTTGCATTTACTGTTGGACCAAAGACCACACTTAAAGGAGCAAGAGTTTTAGAAGCTAGGGGGGAAAAAAAAAAAGGCAATTTGTTTCAATATAGAATGACATAATGTCTGTGTGAATTGAAAATGCAGAGTACTTACAACCACATTACTGTAATGATAACTGCTAGAGAAACGAAGGCAGGAGGGAGCGTGAAAGAAAAACTTACTTTAATAGTTCTGTAGTGGGTTACCATATCTTCAGTTATCTTACTCTGTCACAGTATATCCCACACTGGCCAAAAGGAGTTAATATTTGCTCCCCAGCTACTTTTTCAGCAATGGTATAAGAATTTGTATTAGATCATTTTATATGCAGCATCTCAAATATGCAGTAATTTAAAGCATACGAATTTAGATCATATGAGAATTTAGTTCATAGTTTATTTCCATCGGACCTTTTTTAACCATTTTAGTCTGCTAGAGCTTAAAGGAGCAATATGCAGATTGTGCAACCATGTGAAGCTGATCAAATCAACACTTGAAAGTATAATTGGTAAATCTCGTGTGCTTTTGAAAAATTAATCAAGACAGGTTTGGTGAACCTTTGCTGAGAGTCTCTTTAGGACAAATGACTTGGTTCTCAATGTATTGCCATACAGGTAAACTCCAGCTGCAAACCCCAAGGTGACCCATTTGTCTCGCTTGGATGGAGCATAATGACTTGTTAAGCACTGCAAATAATTCTGCTGGTTTAAAATCAATTTAGTTAATACAATTAAATGAAACTTATTTGATCCTTCAGGTTCAAAAACCATCAATTTGACTCATACATTAACATTTTAACATGAAAACAGCCACCATAATCTTCCAGTGCCTTCTAACAATGTTCTGTGGAGATATGTTGTAGAAAGCTGTGCACATAGTGCTGTCTTTAAAACCTCTCCAGAATTAGTCGTGAGAATTGGGGGTATGAAAATATTTCTTCCTCGAGCATATTTCACCTCAAACACAATGACTCCATAAGGCCTATTGTATTCACTAGAAAAGGCAGAGGACTTCCAAACAAGGCCTTGAGTTCCACTGGATAGCCAATCTCTCCAACCTACCGCCTTCAAAGTTGTAAGACCTATTTGGAGCACAAAAGTATGGTCGATGATATTTTCAGTTCTCATTTTAATGACTCAGTCAATGGTTCGTAACACTGGTGACCACTTTCTCCCTTGGAACTCTCTTCTCTGTGTTTTTTACAAGGTACTATTCTTTCTTTTGGTCTGACCATATACTCTCCATCTCTTCTTTCTCTGATGGAACCTTTAATATGCTGGTATGCCCCCAGTTTCTAATCCTCGGCCCTCTTCTCCTCCTATTTCATCTATCCCCTTTTATTTTTATGTCTTCAAGAATCAAGCATAAGGTGGTAACTCCATCTGTAATTGCAGGCCTGGCCTCTCCTTTAAGCTCAAGATCCAGCTGTTTAATAAGTATTAGTCCTTTAAGCTCAAGATCCAGCTGTTTAATAAGTAATTAATAAATTTAAATTAATTAAGATTAAATAAAACTTAAAATTTCATTCCTCAATCACACTAGCCACATTTCAATAGTCACTAACTACATGCGTTTAATGTATACTACATGGAATAGTTCAGATAAAGAACATTTCCATCATCACAGAAAGTTCTATTGGACAGTGGTACCTAGATAACAATACCTAATGAATACATGTGCCAGGCACACTTCTAAGTCTTTTATACATAGACTAATTTAATCCACACGACAAAGTTCTGAGGTACTTACAGTAGTCAAAATCACAGAGACAGAACATAAGATATTGGGGTGGGAGGTGGTCAAGTATGGAGAATGGGGACTTATTGTTTAATGGGTGTAGAGTTTCAGTTTTGCAAATAGTTCTGGAGATGGAAGAAGGTGATGGAGTCACAACAATATGAAAGTACTTAACACCGCTGAACTATGCGCTAAAAAATGGCTAAAATGGCCAACTTTGTGTATATGGTAGCACAATAAAAACAAACAAACAAGGTTTGTACTAAGTACTTAAGATTGTGGTGAACTATTATGCACTGGGTATTTGGAACTCCTCATTGTCACTGAAAACTGGTACCAGTGATAAAACTCCTGAAAGAGAGTCAATTCAAATGGGAACTTTATGGTAGACAGTTTTTAAAAAAAAAATATGTGCTTGGGACTATACTTGAAAAATGAAACTAATATGATAAAAATAAATTTGTCATATATTTAACAACATCTAAGTTAACATTATAACTATTTGCTCATACTTAGAACAAAGACTCATGGGTTATATTGACATAAGTTTTGAAAATATTATGAAGAATAACAAGTAAATGTGCAATTATTTTTTTATACATACACATGTACAAAATTCAAAAGGTTTAAAAATGTACACAGTTAATCGTCACACTTCCTCCCTCTTCGATGTCCAATTCACCTTCCCTAGTGGAGCCTTCTAATTACAGCTCATTGTATTTACTTCCAGGGATGTTCTAGACTCTTATAACATATGTGTATGTTAGACATTTTCAGGGGAAAAAAAGCATTATGTTAGAGAGTTTTTCCCCTCTATTTTACCACCTCAGACATGACGCAGTATGAATGCAGTTAGTGCTCAGAGAAACTGCCACTTACTCCTTAGGCTATCATGTGATTAATTTTTTCCTTTTAACTTAGTATTGGTACCTATTGAATGAACAATTTCGTCCTTATAAACACCCAGATATTCTAGTTGGCAATTTCTATAGAATCAAACTCTGCTCTTGAGGACTCTAACATTTGCATCGTGAAAGTCAAAAGTAAAAAGTTATCAGAGAAGAGAAAAAAATACAAAAAATAATGCAAGAAAAATGCAGGTTATTAGCAGAATGCTTGGCTCCTGCTCCTCAAATATTTTAAATTCAGAAAAAAATGTTTAAAAATTCAAGTGCAACATTATCATAAACATAAATTAACATTTAATTAATTATGCACTGAGGATATTGCTCCAAAGTGAGTTTAATTAACAAATAACTAGGTTGGTAATACTGGCTGAATATCTCTATCCCCTCGAGAAGGGGAAGTTGAATAGTTGAAATAGCAATGGTCTGATTGCTGCAGACTAAGATTATCCTGTTTCATTCTGTCTGCCCTTCCTTCTCTCTCCCAAGGGCAGAAATGAACAAAACAATGGTTTTCTATTTGTTTAGCACTCAATTTATGGGTGCTTATGCTAGTTCTTATATGATTTTAGTTTTTTTAAAAGATTATTGCATTTAGAATTCAGCGCATATTAATCTTTAATTCATTTCCCCAGATTTAAGGAAAAAAACTTAATCGTGGAAAATTTTAAATATTTATAAAGTACACAGAATAGTATAAAGAACATCCCTGTATCCATCACTCAGGTTTGAAAATTATCAACATTCTGCCATCTCGCTTAGTCTGTACCTCCGCCCACTCTCCACCTGCCATTCAATTATTTGTTAAGGTGAATTTTAAATATATTGAGATGCCTAGTATTAACTGTACAACTTGATGATAGGCACATCTGTGTAACTCACATCACAGTGAAGCTAGAGAACACTTCCATCACCCCAGAAATTTCCTTCTCTCTCATCCCAGTGAATTCTTTGTCCTCTCCACCCTCCAGACAATCACTGTTCTGATTTGTTTAATATAGATTAGTTTTGCCTGTTCTATAATTTCATATACATGGAATCATCAAGTAAATACTCTTTTGTATCTTAAGCTTCTTTTAATTAGCATAATGTCTATGAGCTTTATTCATCTTATTGTGTATATCAGTAATTCATTACTTTATATTGCTAAGAAATGTTCCATGGTTTGAATATATCACAATTTGTTTATTCATCCTTCTGTTGATAGACATTTGATTGTCTCCAGTATTTAGGTTTTATAAATAAGGATGTTATGGACATTCTTGTACAAGTCTTTTCGTGGATTTGTTTTCATTTCTCTTAAGTAAAATACCGAGCTTGGACTAGCAGAGTCAAATGATAGGTATATGTTTAACTTTACATAAAACTGCCAAAACTTTTTCCAAAGTAATTGTACTATTTTACATTCCAACAGTAATGTATGAGAGTTCTATTTGCTTCATATCCTAACAAATTTTGTCTATTAAAAGCAGTCTATTAAATTTTTTGCCTTTCTAGTGAGTGTGTAGTGGTTTCTCATTGTGGTTTTAATTTCCATGTCTTTGATGACTAACTAATACTAAACATTTTTCACATGTTCATTAGCCAATTATATATCATCCTTTGTAAAGTATCTGTTCAAGTGTTTTGCTATTTTTTATTGAGTTGTTTGTCTTTTTATTGAGTTATAAAAAGTCTTTATATTTTCATATAACAGTTCTTTCTCAGATAAATGTAGATATTCTTCCGGTTTGCCTATTTGATTAATACTTTTCAATGAACAGAAGTCTTTAATTTTGAATGATGTCAAATTTACCAGTTAAAAACATCTTCTGGTTCTTGCTTTCTCTTTGATGTAGTTTAATCCACTTTGAGTTAATTTTTGTATATGATGTTAGATAAAGGTCCAACTTCATTAGTTGCATGTGGATATTCGGTCTTCTGAACACCATCTTAGACTCTTCTTTATTGAATGGTCTTGACATCCATGTCAAAAATCATATGACCGTGTATGTGAGGGTTTATTTCTGGGATCCCTATCCCGTTCCATTGCTTTATAAATCTCCCAGCTTTGTGATTTTTTTTCAAGTTTGCTTTGGCTGTTCAGTGTTTCTTGAGGTTTCATATGAAATTTAAGATGGATTTTTCTATTTCTGCCAAAAAAAATAGTCATTGGGTTTTGAAAGGGATTTCACTGAAGCTGTGGATCACTTTGAGTACATCTTAACAATGTTAAGTCTTCCAATCCATGAACATGGATGTGTTTCCATTTATTGATGTTTTCTTTAATATCTTTCAATGATTTATAGTTTTCATTGTACAAGTCTTTCACCTGCTTGGGTAAGTTAATTCTTATTTTGATGCTATTGTAAATTGAATAATTTTTAATTCCCTTTTCAGAGTATTTATTCTTAATGTATAGAAATACCACTGATTTTTGTGTGTTAACTTTTTATCCTGCTACTTTGCTGAATTCATTTATTACTTCTAACAGTTTTTTTTGCAGACTCTTCAGGGTTTTCTACAGTTAAGATCATATCATCTGCAAACAGAGATACTTTTATTTCTTCTTTTCGAATTTGGATGCCTTTTATTTATTTTTCTTGTCTATCGCTCTAGCTAGGACTTCCAGTAACATGTTGAATAGAAGTGGCAAATGCAGGCATCCTATCCTTGTTCCTGATCATAAGGGAAAAGTGTTCAGTCTTTCACCATTGAATATGATGTCTGCTGTGGGTTTTCCATATATGGTTTTCATTATGTGAGGTAGTTTCCTCCTATTCCTAGTCTGTTGAATGTTTTTATCATGTAAGAGTGTTGAATTTTGTCAAATGCTTTTTCTGCATCAATCGATGTGACTATGTGATCTTTTTTCCTTCATTATTAATGTAGTATTGATTAATTTTCAGATGATGAATCATCCTCGCACTTGGTCGTGGTGCATAATCCTTTTAATATGCCGCTGAACTTAGTTTGCTAGTTTTTTTTAGGATTTTTTCAACAATGTTCATAAGGGATATTAGTCTATAGTTTTCTCTTCTTGTAATATCTTTGTCTGGCTTTTCTGTCAGAATAATTCTGGCCTCATAGAATGAGTTAGGGAGTGTAACATCATCTTCAGTTTTTCCATAAAGTTTGAGAAAAATTGGTATTAGTTCTTTAAATGTTTGGTAGAATTCACCAATGAAGCCATCAGATCCAGGGATTTTCTTTGTCGGGAGATTTTTGATTACTGATTCAATCTCCTTACTAGTTATAGGTCTAACCAGATTTCCTATTTCCACATGGTTTGGTGTTGGTAGGTTTTGTGTTTCTAGGAATTTATCCATTTCATCTAAGTGATACAATTTGTGGACATACGGTTGTTCATAGTACTCTCTCATAATCCTTTTTATTTTTGTAGAATCAATAGTAATGTTCCCATTTTTATTTCTAATTTTAGTAATTTGAGGTCTTTTTTTTTTTAGTCTATCTAACTAAAGGTTTGTCAATTTTGTTGATTCGTTCAAAAAACCAAATTTTGGTTTCATTGATTTTCTCTATTGTTTTGCTATACTGTATTTCATTGGACTCTGCTCTTTTATTTCCTTCTTCCTGCTAGCTTTGGGTTGTTTGCTCTTTTTCTAGTTCCTTAGGTTGTAGGGTTATGTTGCTATTTGAGATCTTTCTTGTTTTTTAACATAAGCATTTATATCTATAACTTTCTCTCTTAGCATTGCTTTTGCTGTGTTGCATAAATATTAGGTTGAGTTGTTTAGTTCTGTTTTCATTCATCTCTATTTTCTAATTTCCCTTGTGATTTCCTCTTTAACCTATTGGTTGTTTAAAAGTGTGTTTTTTAATTTCCACAAATTTGTGAGTTTTTCAATTTTCCTTCTGTTATTGATTTCTAACTTCATCCCTTTGTGGTCAGAGATGTATATCTATATTTTAAATATATTGAGACTTAATTTGTAGCCTAACTTATGATCTATTTGAAATGTGCACTCGAGAAGAATGGGTATGCTTTTGTTGTTATTTAAATTGTTCTATATATGTCTGTTAGATCTAGTCGGTGTCTTTTATGTTTTTCAAGTCCTCTATATCCTTAGTTATCTTGTCTGGTTGTTCTATTCATTATCGAGAGTGGGATAGTGAAGTCTCCAACTATTACTGTAGAATTGTCTATTTCTCTTTCAATTCTGTCAATTTTTGCTTCACATATTTTAATGATGTTAGTAGGTATGTAAACTTTTATAATTGTCATAAATTCTTGCTCTATTGGAGTTTTTATTAATATATAATGTCCTCCTTTATCTCTTGTAAACTTTTAGTCTATTTTATCTAATGTTAATATAGACATCCCTGCTCTTTTGTGGACATCCTATAGTCGAATTGTTTTAATTTTTTTGTCCATTCTGCCAATCTGTCTTTTAATTAAAGAATTTAATTCATTTACTCTTAATTACTGATAAGGATTTATTTATGATATTTTGCTACTTTTTGCCACATACCTTGTGGCTTTGTCTCTCTCATTTCCTGCATTATTCACTTTTGCATTAATTTTTTGTATTAAAACACTTAAATTTTTTTCTCATTTCTTTCTGTGTATACTCAATGGCTATTTTCCTTGTGGTTACCATGAGGGTAATATTTAAGAAACTAAAGTTTTAATACTCTATTTTGATTTATACCAACATAACTTCAATAACACACAAAAAAATTCTCCTCTTTTAAAACTTCTTCCCCACCCTTTTCAGTTGATTTTACAAAACTATATATTTATACATTGTATGCCCTGAAACATAAACTAATAATTCTTTTAAATGTATTAGTCTCTAAAAATATGTATGTTAAAAAAATTATGTATATATAGTATGAAAAAAATAAACTGGCATTTAAAAAAAGAAAAAATAATAAAAAAATAAAAATAGGCAAAAAATAAAATGTGGAGTTACAAATCATTGTTTCTTCAAATACTCTCTCTGCTCCTTTCTCTCTCTTCTCCTTTTGGAGTGCTCACTATACAAATGTTGGTCAACTTGATGGTGCCCCACAGATCTCTTAGACTCTGTTCCATTTTCTTCAATCTCTTTTCTTTCTGTTCCTCAGACTCAATAATTTTCATTGTCTGATCCTTAAGTTTGTGATTTTTTCTTCTGCCTACTCAAATTGGACTTTGAATCCCTGAGTAGATTTTCATTTCAGCTATTGTATTTTCCAGCTCCAGAATTTCTTTTTGGTTTCCCTTTAAATCATTTATCTCTTTGTTGATATATCCATTTTGTCCATACAACGTTTCTTGACTTTCTCCACATTTTACCTTAGTTCTTTCTGTATCTTTAACACAATTGTTTTAAATTGTCTAGTAGATCCACCATCAGTTCCTTTCCAGGGAGTTTGTTGGTTTATATTTTCTTCTGAATGAGCCATCTGTTTCTATGTATGTCTTGTGTATCCTTTGTGTGCCTTATGATTTTTTAATGCAAAGTGGACATTTGAATCTAATAAAGTGGTAACTCTGAAAATCAGATTCTCCTACCTCCCCAGAGTTTGCTGTTGTTTTGGGATCAAGGTTGTTTGTTTGTTTATTATAGGCTGTCTCTGTGCCAAAGATCTGCCTGAAGTATAAACGAAAGGCCTTCTTGTGTCTTTTCTGAGCCTGCACCTTTCCCTGGACATGCGTAGTGACTTTCTAATTCCCACTCTATATGCCATTGTTACTGAATGATCTAGTCTTCAGTGTCTGGCTCCCAAAAGCATAAAAAGATAAAAATAGAGGAAAAAAGGCATCAGCCTTTTAACATCCTGTAAAGTCACTTTAAATACCCTGTAAGCCAGATGAGAAACAGTTTGCAAAAAATGGAAAGAGGTACAACAATGCTGCTACCTCTTTGTCTGAACCTCTGCAAAAAGAGGCAGCAATCAGTAATCGGAGCAGATCCCAAATATATGGAGGACAGGGTGCTTTTTGCCCACCCTGGCTCCCATATCTGTGCAGAAGCTGCTCTAGGAACACAGGCATAGCTGCCTGCCACAGGGCAGTGTGGTAGGTGTTCAGTAGTTACTACTGTGCTAGGAGCTGAAATTGACCAAAATTAACTGCAGTCTCCCACACAAGCCTTCCCCTGCATGTTGCAAGCATTCAATAGACTCCAGAAGTCCAAAATATTTATATCAGATAGATTCTGCCAGTGTAATTTTGTCTAGGTGGGGAGAGATTTCTGTTGTTTCCTATTCCACCACCTTCCCAGAATCCTCATATCATTTTAATGTTTAATAAGTTACTAAGCTTGAGGTATCACTTTATAACCAAATTTTAACTCAAAAAAATAATAATAATCTTGCTAATTTCATTATCTTTAAACCTTTAATTAGCCATCTCTACACACAGGTATCACTGTCTGTCTGGACATAGGCCAAGAGATGTCTGCTGGGACAGGTGAAAGATGTAGTTACCACTGAAGGGGGATAAATAAGATGAGCATGTTTTCTGAATCCAAAACTCAGATCAAGGCTTAACAAAATATTTGAGAATGATTATGTAAAAAATCTTATAAATATATAAAAGTTAAATTCAATTGCATTATAAACTTAATGCACTGCCTTTCCAATAAAAAAATAATCTAATCAAGACTGTCCCCAGAAAATTAAGCCATAGTCTCCACAGATATATTGAAAGAAGAGCAGAGATAGGGGAGGCACTGATCACCAAATGAATAATTCCCAGCTTTCATTCTTTGTATGTTTTGATCATAGCACCTCGATAAATGTCCTATATTAAGGTCAGTACATTTTTCTTCACACTTAATATAAACACCAACAGTGGTCACCTACCAACATTCATCCAAGGGCATACTTCACAGGTTTCATAATCAAATTCTAAAATAATCACATGTAATGAAAATAAAATAATAAAAAATAAAACACAAATAATAAAAAACACAAGAATAATGTAGAAAGTAGAAAAATGTAATTTATTTGCCTTATTTACCAAATAGTTAGCTATAAAGATACTATTTTTGCCTTGAGTTTAAGGCAGTTTCACTTTTTCACCAGAGTAATTTTTTCTGATCATATGCGAGAATCAGCATCTTCTGTTTTATCTGTATTTAATTGATCATTCACATTTTATACATTTGTGCACTTGATAACCATATTTTCTCCATGATCACTGAGGCTCTGTAATATAAAATGTCATTGTCCTCATATATTTGAGTAATACCGATCACGATTTTGAAAGTCTCTATGAGCATATCTTGCATAAGTCTTGTTATGTGGGATCCTTCCAAAAGGTTCGTGGTCATTGAAACAAGATTCAAAAACTTCATCAACAGCCTTTTGAGCTACTTCTTTGCTGATATTCCTAACAGCCAGAATAGAAAGAATGGCTCTGTCTCTCACACAAGTCTAGGGAGAAAGAAAAGTATGTGCCTTTAATCATATATGAAAATTTTATCATGAACTATTTTATATAATGTCTGAACCACAATCAAAATTCACTTTCCTATAGTTAATAATGTAGTAATAAGTATGTAAGGGGGAAGAAGGGTACTAGATCACTTTGTGAGTTATATAGAACTCTAATCACTATGCTTTACAACTAAAACTAATATAATTGAAAAAACTCATTGAACTGTACAATGTAAAGATGAGCAACTAATTGTCTATTATATTATATTTCAATAAAGCTGGAAAAAATAAATTAATAAAACATTCTATTATTTTAGTCTGTCATTCTAAAGAAACATAACTCTTAAAATATGGAGCATGTTTAGCTCAATCTAAAATTATTTAGGTATAAGTAAGACCTCCTCCAATTTTCTTATCTTTTCCAATAATATAAGCAGATGTCATTCTCTGAAGTTCCAGGCAGTGTTTGCCAAACAACAACTCCCAATGTGCAAAATCCTAGGAAAGTATATAAATAAGGTTCTGGTCGAACTTTTAATAAAATTTAAAATAAATTTAAAATGTACTTTACTTTTACAACTCTCTTCCTTAACTTTCCAGTTGAACAATACTAGATCACTTTTCCTTTGAGAAGAGTACTTCCCCCTGCAGGCAATAGGAAACCACACATATACAGACAAAATTGGAAGGTGTCTTAATTTTTCAGACTTTTTTTTGTCTGAGTGTTCTGTGCATGGGTATTAAAGTTATCTTCCTACGAAAATAATTTACCTAATGTTACCTAGTAATAGACAAAACTGTCTCAGTGTTCTAAATATTTTAAGAAACTTAAGGTGCTGCCATTCCAATTCTTGGAAAGCATTTAACCAATTTATTTCTCCAAAGGTCCATACTAAAACTCAAAAGAATGGCACTTAAGTTTTCCTGAAAAATAACCAAACACTGGTTCTAAGAGCTGTACATCTTGGCAGTCACTGATTTTCTCTGCACATTCCAAGTTTTACCTCAGCCTGGTGAGCGTGCCCAACCTGGAGATGCTCACTAATATTGGAATATAAACCAGTGCTTCTCAATCTAAATTACACCAAACACCGATTTTAAAAATACACCCCCAGCATAAAGGAATGAGGACAGGAAGAACAGTATGGAGCCAAAACAGCAACTGCCAAAAAGAGAAAATTTCTCTCCTCCAGGAAAAAAAGAAAAATGGTGGTAAAAATCTGTCCCCTGGAACCACAGAGTTGGGAGACACGAGTATGGATCATAATTCAGATTCGCTTCTTTCCAGATGTCATAAATTTCTATTAAAAGTATGCAAGTTTACAATCAGTTACTGTAATTGATGTTACTATCGCTTGGGTACATGCTGTTCAAAAGCAAGGACTCTATTCTCTAAGACTCTTCTCCCTCAGCCAGGCTCCCACCACCTCCACATATTTTCCATCCTGTTGCTAGTTCTACTCTGCTCCTGAATTCTGCTAATTTTCTGCTCCTGTTACCCAAAGTAAAAAAAAGAGACTTCTCTTTCAAAGACTCTGGGCCTTGAATCACAGGCCTTAACCACGTTATCCACTTCTCTTCTCTGGGCGTTCCAATGTGCACCCTACTTCCACCCTTCCCACTGAGAGCCAGAGTACACAGACCAATCAGCTGAATTTACCAGAGAAGCAAGGATTCAAGGGCCCAGAAGACATGCGGCACAAGGCAACTCCATGGCATATCACCAAACTGACCTCTCATAGGCTGAAAGTCTAATAGCCCTTTCTGAGTCATCACCCTCTTCAGGCAGCAGGCTTCTCTTCTAGCTCTCATTCACCAAGTTCACAATGACTTTTAGTAGTTCACTGTGACTTTCTACCCTGCATCCCAGAGTTCAGTTACTCTACTCTAAAGAACCAAGGGAACTTCCTGTTGTTCTCAGCCTTTTTTGCATCTGGTTGAAACTGCTATCCTTATACTCACGTATCACACAAATTGGCCCAGCAAGCTCTTCCCATAGAAAACCTCTGACCAGCCTTTCTCCTAAGTGTGGATACAGAGCCCCCCGGTTGCTGTGGGAAGAAGTGCTTACATTCATTATCAGTCTATCAGTTCTATACTCCTCTCCCCATATCCATGTGGCACAGATCTTAAAAGCTTTCTAGCAAGATGATCTTGCCTATAGTTTTCTTTTTGGTTTTTCTTGAGTTTTGGTTACAAAATCCCTCTCAGCTCAATTCATCATAATCAAGTCTGTGCCAATCCAAAGCTTTGCTATCACGTCACATATCCTTTAAAGGTGCGCTAATACACAGCCATATCGTGCTGTAATGCAGTCTCTATTCTGACGGTTACTGTGGCAGTTTCGAAATATAAGTTCAGGGCTGCTAGGATAAAAGTAAGACAGGCTGTGATTTCACTTCCATCCTTATTGACTCCTATCTAAAAGTATACCAAGAGTGAGATCAGAGCTCTTTTCACTATTAAAATCTCTCAATCAGTCACACAGTTTGCCCATAATTATATAGAACTAAATTCCATCTATTTGGCTTAAACAGTATACACTGTATATTCTTTTCATGTAAGTAGTTCTTCCAAATTTCAATTACTAAATGAATGTACTTCTCATTTCTTTATTCACTATTTCCACTCTTAGCACTCTTGAGGATAAGCAATTTCATGTTTGTTCTTACCTGATGGTGTTGTTTTAATCCAAAACGTAACCTGAATATTTCATTTACAAGTGAACAGTCTCCACTAAGGTTAGCAGCTCGAATCTATCACAAAAACAGAAGCAAACAAAAAGAAAATAAGTGCTCATGCTCTATACCTTTATATCAACCAATTTTTTTAATTGTAAAAGAATATAAAATTAGCAAGTTTTTCTGAGAACAGAGTATCTGTAAGACTTTTTAAAACTCTATTGCCTCGAGAAGTTCTTAAATTAAGAAAAAGAGTAGATATGGATGAGCTATGCTAGAAAATGCCAAATACACTGGGTGGAGGGGAGCAGGGGGTTGTTTGATTTTCTACCAAAGACAATTTTCAAAACTTTATACTGTAGCCTTACTGATAGAATGAATTTCTTTTCGAATCAAAAGTCAGAAAGTTGGACCTCAGAGTTTAAGTCCATGCTTTCTACAAGATACAAACACTTATACAAAATTACCAAAAGGATGTCAAGAAAGCATTCTTCCAAAGATCTACAAACTGAATTTCAATGTGAGTTAAAACTGAATACATCAGTTTTTAAGACATTTTGAGCATACGAACCTCCCAGGCCTACCCCAAATCACCGAAACTCTCTTGGACCCCTTCCTCCAGGGCCTCAACTGTCCTATGAAAAATTAAGTAGTACAAAGCACAGTGACTCAAGAACATTCCAAACTGGTCATACTACGAGCAGGACATCCTAAAGTTAGGACATGTTTTCTAATTTACTACATTTCTAAGGTAAAAAGCTGCTTTAAAAGATGAAAAGTTCTTGGAACTACCCACATAGATTCTACAGCCAACCTGGCCACATTTTTGCTAATTTACTGCAAAGAGAATGGCCCACTTCTTGTTACTTCTACAATAACATGGCCTTGTTCCTCAGAGGGGCTCAAGGCACTCAATACACTTTAACTAGCTAACAAGCATTAATTCTCATAACCCTCAAGAGAGAGACATATTTAAAAACTCTAGTTTCAGCCTGCTTTCCAAGTAATATGAGTTATAATTAGATGCAATAGGGTTGCTTATTAATTTCAAAGGAAAGAAAATAATTGAAGTTTTAAAGTATAAGCTTGAAATTTATATTAGTTTTTTTAACTTAGCACATTACACTCTTCAATTAATGAAATGCAAGTCTGAAATACCTACATATAAAAATATATATATAATACACACATGGACACACACACTTCTGAGAGCAATCCAAAGTACTTAATAATAAATATCTTTTTCTGTTGTATTTTTAAGATTAAATGTTCTACTCTAAAGTAAGCAAGGAGCTTTGGAAGGCAAAGCTATGGAAGGCAGGACAGCAAACCAGTTAAGAACCCTGGTTGCAATCCTGCCTCTTCCACTTACTAACTATAAAATTTAAACAAATGCCTCAGTTTCCACAGATATAAAATGGCGATAATAACCTCCATGGGTTGTTGTGAAGATTAAATAAGATTAAATCTGTTTGTAGAACAGAATAGTGTTTGGCGCTCATCCCTCAGTAAATGTTAACTATCCTCATATTTTATATTATACAGTTTATTCTATAAGAAATAGAGTATTATTATAATTAGTTAATCATAACTATTATTAAGATTTAAAGGTTATATTTAAGACAATTCTAAAAAAATTCAAATGTTTCCTGTTGTATCTCAAAAATTATATTCAACAGTTAAAAACAGAAATTCAAAACCAATGTGAAACTATGACAGTAATTATAAATTGAATAAAATATTCAAACAGAGTATTCTTGGGTGGGGGCGGGGAGATATTTTCTACAATAAAACTCACCTCTGAGCAGGCCAAATGTCTGACATTGGTGAACCAGTTAACATGAGCACGACAATGATCAAAGGCATGAATGAGCTCGTGGGTGACCACTCTGTTCATATGGGCTTGATTATGAATATTATTCTGGCACAGAACAATCTAGGAGGCACCAAAATAAGAGAAATTCGGCTATTTCTAAAGTGTACTCTCATTTCATGGATCCCAGCCTCTCTCTCACATGACAGGGCTCACCAGCCCAACTGCCTCTACCCACTCTTCTCCACCAACCCCACACCGACCTACCTGCCAAGGCCCAGTATTAACTACATGGTCCTTTAAGCCTTCCCAATGACTAACTTCTCCCTTCTCCTCTCTCTGGACTACAATAGCACTTACATTAAGGACACTATTCACATACTATCCTCATTGGGGTGACTATACCAATGGTGTCTTGGACTCCACAGCATTGTATTAAGAGTGTGGACTTGGAAATGAAGTAGACAGATTCAAATTCCAGCTCCATTCCTTACTGATTTGGTGATCTTGGGCAAGTCTCTTAACTCCCTGTGCCTCAGTTGCCTCTACTATAAAAAGAAGATAGAGTACCTACCTCATAGAATTGTGAGAACTAAATGAGAATATATGTAAAATGCTTCTTATCAAGTTTCTGAACGAGCAATGAATCAACAATGAATGACCACCACTGTCCCATTCTACTACAATTGCCAGGAAAAATCCTCAGAAAGACCTTCAGAAAGAAGTGCAAAAAGCCAACAGCACTCTGAGCAGGACCCTATAAGAATAATAGAGACCCTATAAGAATAACAATTACCATTTATTGCATACTTCCTATGTGCCAGACACTGGGATATGTGCCAGTTATTTCACATACATTCGTTCATTTGCTCAACTAATATTTATTGAGACCAAGCAGTAGATTTACAATCTACTAACGGAGACAGAAATTAGTCAAATATTTATCAAAATGCTTAAATGACAGTTGTCATGAAGAAAAACCCAGGGTGTCATGAGCACTTACAATGAAAATGTGTGACCTGGTCTGGAGCACTAGGAAAGGCTTCTCTGCAGAAGGTTATGTTTAAACTGGGATCTAATGGATGAATGGGAATTAAATATGGAAAGGGAAGGGAGCATTCCAAACAGACAGAACAACCTAAGCAAAGGGTAGAGGGAGAGTTGAAAGAAAAAAATGTTTGTGAAGTTGAAAGCAGGCCTATATATTGCTGAAACAGAGCTGGAGGTGGAAGGCATGAGATAAGGCTGGTGAGGTCAGCAGTGGCCAATTCACTGAACACCTTGCCCTTATCCTGAGAGCAATGGGAAGTCACTGAAAAGGAGCAGTGAAAGAGGAGGTTACTTTTGTTTTGTTTTGTCTTTATCCTTTTGACTATAGTTAGGAAAATAAGCAGAAGATGACCAAAACTAGATGCAGAGAGACTAGTTCAAGGCTAATGAAGAATTCTAGGTGAGGGGTAATGGCACCTGAGCTAGGATAGTGGGAGCCAAAAAATGTATCTAGAAGGTAATTTGGACAAAATTTGGTGATGGACAGAGTATTGGAAAGGAATCAGAGGTATGAAGAATGATTCTTAATTTCTGCTGTGTAACAGGGTGGATGGTGTTACTGTTCACTGAAATATGCAAAACCAAAAGACCAGGTTGGGTTGCAGATGAGGTATGGTAAAAATTAGTAATTTGGATTTGGACATGTCAGGTCTGAGGTGCCTTGAGGACATCCAAGCCTCGGTGTTAAGTGGGTACTTGAATATAAGGATGTGGAGTTCAAAAGAGAGCTCTGACCAAGGAAAATAAATGTGATCCCTTTGGTAGAGTATAGAATAAAAACAAAGGAGATCTAACAACAAAGATTAAGAGATTTCAACATTTAAGGGCTGGTAGAGGAAGTTGAGCTAGCAAAGGAGCAACCAGAAGAGTGCCGTATATCAAAAATTATGGAAAGAAAGTATTTGGCATTACCTGCAAAAGTCAAGTGTACACATATCATGTGACTCAGCAATTCCACTCTTAGGCATATACCTTAGAGTAACCTTTGCACATGTGAACCAGAAGAAAAGGTAATATATATATATATACATATATACTGTGAAACAGCTATAAATAAATAAGCCAAATACATATAGAATTTTCCAGCATGAAACAATTAAGTGTAGGTACATGTGAGTTATATATTCAAGATGGAAATAGTTACTAATACCACTTTCATCTATCCCTACCACATGACATAATCCTTCTACCCCTTCAAGACTCTGTCAAAACCCTCTAATAACTTAAAACTAATAGTAACATTTATTGAGTGGTTACTATGTTTTTTTATGTTTTTTAAGCACTTTACAAGAAATGTCTCATTTAATTCTCATAACCATTCTATAAGATAGATACAATCTTCACCCATATTTTACAGATGAGAACTCTCACTCTCCTGATTAAAACTTCTAAAGGTGAAACTCTTTACCTTAGCATTCAAAGCCTCCAACCCTGTGGCTGGATTCTTTCCAATCCTACTTCCCCTTGTTTCCCATATATTCCTGACTTCCAGCTAAACTAGCCAGACAACATGCCATTCCCCAAATATACCCTGTGCTTTCTCAACACACCACCTTGCTCCTGTTTTCCCTGCTTTGGGCAATAGTCTTTGTCTTCTTTGCCCTGAAGGGGCTTTATATTCTCTAGCTGAATCTGTTGGCATCTTTCAGTCAATCATATCACTGTCCCATATCACATGCCTACCTAAAATAGTTTAATCTCCCTCAAATTTTATCATTATCTGTATTCATGTCTCTTCTCCCCTGTGAGAGTGTCTTAAGAGTAAGGACCTTGACTAATTCATTTTTTGATTCCCACACAGTCTACCAACAGAATGCCCAGCATGTGAAATGTGCTCAACAAATATCAGAAGAATTGGAGGAAAGAAAACAACATCACAAAAATGCCTACCTGAGACACTGAAGCATCAAAACCTCCACTGACATGTCCATTACAATCTTCACAAGAAAAGTGTCTTTCTCTGTTAACAGCACTAAAAGGCAAGAATGGGTTAAAGAAACAAATGTCCAGAAGCAGGGAGGATGTAGCACAGGAGAAACAACCCTGGGCCAGAAGACTCCATAGCAAATCCCCTCCACCACTCACACACACAAAACACTGGGAAAGCAACTGAACACTTTCAGGACTTAGTTTTCTCATCTATAAAATAAGGAAATCATCTCTGCAAAATTTGCCCTAGTTTGAATTCTCAACTTTATGATTCCGCAAAGCATTTGGTTAACTAATTAAAACCATATTGGAAATATGCTAGAGTTGCTGCCCTTGGGCCAGAATGTTAAGAAGTCAATCTCAGAAGTCACTTCCTCTAATCTCTCCTGAAGTCAAACACCTCCTCTGCAACAAGCTGAGATTTCTTCTCCGTTAAGGACAATTATGACACTGGCATAGTGGTAAAGCCAGGTATGGCAATTACTTATAAGAAAGATTTTAAGTATTACTCTTACTAAATACTCAAGGTAAATGGTAGAGCCACATATTTGGAGTTAGGGAAGATGTTGGAGAACAAGGCTTGCCTGGAGAGAATGCAGCCAATCACCACCACCTACCACATGGAAAAGGCTTTGTAGCCTGAAGAAAAATCTTAAATAGTTCCAGTTTGGGGTTTTTTGTTTTTAACAGCCAGAATATAGAGCAGCACTTCAAAAAGATTTACTTACCAACCTGAGTGCTTCATGGCATCGAGTAGAAGTTTGACATATGGATCTGAAAAGATATGGACTTAAATATATATTCTAATTGGAAAAAGATAGTCAATTAAGTTATCCAAATAGCAGTGTAAAATATCATCAAAATGCAATTCAGAAATCTTAATGAAGTAATACTATCTTAAAATTGGTAAAAATGGTTATGAAAAGACAAGCTTAAATTAACATAAAAGCATGTCTTTAATGAAATGAAACTGATACAAATACCAAGATGGGTACTACAAAAATCTTAGATAATATCAAATATGCTTTAAAAGGCCATTTTTAGTTAAATGATCAAACACACTGTATTAAAGTATGTACCAAAAGACTGGGGGAATTTGGGGCATAACCAAAGAAACAAATAGCAGCACCGTATCAAGATTAGAGGAAGGCAGTAAGTAGCCCCACCGGTGCCTGTCCCAATCAGACCCCACCAGTAACACAGTGTCCCATGCTGAGTACCACATGCTAAACCGGACCAGCCAACTGAAGTTCTTCCATGGGGGAAGGCAGTTAAAATAGTTCAGGACCATGTTCAGTAAAAAGCAAGAAAGAATTTGTGGATTTGGAAAGAAGAAAGAAAACTTAACTAGAACCACAGTAGCTTCAAGTATTTGAAGGGGTTCCAAGTGGGAACAGAGTCAGTCAATATTTCTTCAGAGAGCAGAACAAGGACCGAAGGGTAGAAGTTACATGGGGCAGATTTCAATTCAGTATGAGAAAGGATTTTTCTAACAACTAAAGCTGTTGATACAATAGACAAGTAGCCTCAAAGAACACAGAACCTGCTCCAGTAGAGGTCTATAAAAGCTCTGGTCAGTGATGGCACAGAGGTTTTCCTCTACAAGGGTGGAAAGGCCTATGACTTCTGAGGGCCTTTCCACTTCTAAGAGTCTATGAGCCCGTGATGATTATAGCAAAGTACAATGAACCCAATGCCTCTAGTAACTTTTCACATAAGCATCTTGTCTGATTGTACAAATGCACAGCAAATTATATGACATAAGCAAAAAAATAGAAAGAAATGAAGGTTTAGAGTTTTTTTAAGCGTTGAAAGCAAAAACAGGTAAAAGAAAAGTAGTAGTTGGGATGATAAAGTTAGATTAGGTTACTGCTTTACTAACCAAACTCCTTCTAAACGTGTTAACAGCAAAATAATTATTATTAATGATATATATTATTTAGTGTATATCAAGTGACAGGCACCATATTAAATGCATTATTATTCAAGCAACTAAGAGACTTTTACAAAATTGGAGTGGGTTCAAAAATCTAGCCTTCTTAAAAAAAAAAAAAAAAAAATGCAGGGAGCACAGTGGTTTTGTACTTCAAAAAGGACCTGCAGTATTTTAGAATCAATTTGCTCTTAAGAAAAAGAAAACAAAGGTCTCCCATATGGCTTGGTTCTCGCATCACTCTCTGCCTCAAGGATAGGATTTTAAAGCTTTAATCCTACCAAAACTTTCTCCCAACAGCCCTCCCTGTGGAAAGCTGAGGCCTGTTAATTCCTATAGCGGCTCATGTTCAGCACCTCATATCCTATCTCAACTCTTCTTCCACTGTTTGGCTTATCCACTGCAAAAACGGCTACCCTTTATTCAGCTCCTCATATCCTGGCACTTTACATTTATAAAATCTATTCCTCACAACAACCCTAAAAGAGGTATTTTTATCCCATCTCTTCCCACCCCCTTTATTTTTTACAGATATGGATAGAGGAAATCAGAGTTAAATCACTCTTACACACCTAACAAGGATAGAGACCAGAATTTGAACCTATGTGTAAATCCGCATCTCATGTTATTTCCACTGTGTTCCACTTTGAAACATCTTAAATGCAGCATCCTTATTCATCTTGGTATTTGCCCACAGCAGGACCTAGGAAGTATTCAATACATATTTGCAAAGTAAACACAATGTCATCATTCTCTCTACTTCCCTTCCTCCTTCCTCTTCCTTGATTCTCAAAAACGTTGGGAAATCTTGTGTGGTTGATTTTTGAACTGTGACTGACCAGCTATGAAATAGTAACCTTGCTTTGGGACAAATACATTTAAGACTTTGATTTTCAAAACATACCTGAAGTAAACTTGGGAAGTCTATGTCAACACAAAGGAGTTAAGAAATCTCTAGTGCAATATCGTTGAGACTAATGACAATATGATGAAGCTACAAACTCTCTCCTCAGAAAAAAATGCACTTTGGCGCATACACCACGATTTCGCAGTCCATTTCAGGGGTTTCTACACTCTGAAGCCCATCCATGTATGAAGATTAAGGACCCCTTCCAATGAAAAATAGGTTTGCAAAACTGTCATTTTTGCTCTGCCAGCATAAGTATGCCTTAATTAACGTGGCTCTTGAAAGCTCTGCTTCACCCAGACTCCAAAGTTCCCACATTGCTGCATAACTTACATAAGAAATCAGAAGATCTATCAGACCAGTGAGTGTGACAGAAAACAGCAAACTCCTAGCCCGACTCCTCGTTCATTCCACGAGCAGGAGTAGTGCTGAAAGGGACCTCAGCGCCTCCTCTGATACGGAAACTGAGCCCCAGACACCGACTCCCGACCCGGTGACGCTGAATCTGCCTAGTCTCTGCGCGGAGCTGCCGGACCCCGGGCCACCCCTCACCTGGGACCGAAACCGGAGCCCCCGAGTGGCGCCCAGGACTCTCCCTGCCCGCCGGGTCTGACACCACCACTCCTGGACCCCCAGCCTCTGGGTCAACCTACTTGTCTGCAGCGTCTTCATGAGCATGAGCTGGCACTTCTGGTTGTTGGTGAAGAAGCCGGAGAGAAATCCCTGCTGGGGCTTCCCCTGAGCCAGCCGCTCGGGGAAGACCTGGCACGCGACGTGCTGTTGCTGCAGCTGCTCCCCTGCCGAGGGGCCCGGCCCACGCTCTTCCGGAGCTCCTGCCATGCCATCCGCGACCTCGTCGCTGCTTCTTCCCGTCTCGGGTGGCCTGGGGTGAAACTGGAAAAGGTAATCACCCTCTCGCCAAACCCACCGCTCAGGCGTCCCCTCCTCGTGGCCGACCAGGCGCTGGGCAGGGTGACAGTTGCAGGTTGAAGCCCAGGAGGTTGGGCCACAGGGGCTTCTGAGCGGGGTGAGGGACGCTGGGCGGGGCGAGAGGCGCGGGGCGGGGCGAGGAGCTCTGGGTGCAGCGAGAGGCGCCGGGTTGGGTGGCTGGCGTTGGGTAGCCTGCAGGCGGGAGGAGCCAGAGTAGGTGTCTGCAGGCTGCTCCCGGGCTGCGTGGGCTTTGCCGCTGTTTCTCAGTGTTGTTTCCTGGTACCTATAAGCGTCGTTCCGCAGCCCCGTCTCCTCGCGGACACCTACTGGCCAATACTGGCCGCTAAGTTTCCTTCTCCCACTGAAGGTCTCTGCCATCCTCCCACTCCGTGCAGTTTCCACCAGCAGGCTAATTGCAGTCTCTGGCGCACCTCTTTCTTCCCTGCTGCCCCAATCCATGCTGAATGCAGTGTTTTTCAGAAACGTTTGAAAGCTACAATTATAATGACTGGTATCATCAAAATCCTCAAAGTATAGTACCCAACTACGTTTTTTCTGCGTCATCTGGGCCCATTCACCCACCTTACTCTCCTGCCACCCCAAATAACTCTCTGATAACAAAACACAACCCGTTTACTTCTCCCTCCAAGCCTTAACTCATAATTCCATCTTTAAGCCCCTTTCCTCAGTCCTTATCCAGGTACTGATCAAATCTACTTACCCCACAAGGCATTCCCAAATACCGTAATCAAAATTAATCTCTCTTGATCTCCCAATGTACACAGTACTTTGTACCTGTTATAGCTTTCATCACAGCATGCCAGGTTTCAACTCATTTGAGTTCCTCTTTTTCCACTAAATTACTCATTCAGCTCACACATTTATTCGGCACCTACTATGATGGGTGAGGCATGGTGGCGAAAACAGAATAATGAGAATTGCTGAGATTGAATACATGGTTTATGCAAGAAACATCTAAATAATAAAGGCTCAAGAGACCTTGAGGATTATGAACAGTGCCTTATGCGTCACATAAGTATCTAAATTGTCAGTAAGTATCTAAATTGGATGGGATGCTAGGATTATTCATTCATTTGAAATATGAAAACATGAACATCTCTCTCTATATATATATATAGAATGCTAAAGTTATAAGTTTAAAAAAAAACAATTTGTACTGAGCTCACCTTGGATATACTATTTCTAATTCCCACTACAACCCTGCAAAATAAGTATTATTATCACTATTTGCTGATAAGGAAAGTGGGCTTGGCAAAATTAAATAATCTATCCAGGATTGCACAACCAGCTTCCAATATAGTTACAGAATGAAGCACACATATATGAAAAACTAAACCATTTCAAGTTAGTACGTTCAGTCTGTAATACTCATGGAAAGCCTAGAATGGATTATGGCCTGTAAACATTTGAAATAGTATTTGAAATATTATTCAACTACATGAATAAGCAAAGAAATAAGCAAATTAAAAGCTGCATTTTTCCCTACCGAATTAGCAAATGTATTTTCAATACTCATTTTTAAGGCAAAAGTGAGAAAACTAGAATAAATTTATGCCAAAATACGATCAATAGTTGTTTAGGTACTGGAATATTTTTATTATATTCTGAATTTTCCTAATGCTCTACAATAAGCCTGTATTACCTTCATAATGAGAAAAATAAACTTTTGGAAGTGCACATCCAAATGACTGAGTTAAAAAGAGAAAAACACCACAAAAAAATGAGAGCGTGGGCAAAGATTTAGGTCTAAGAATTTTCCTATCTCCATCGCAGCATTAATTAAAAGCAAAAAGGATAGAAAATATCTAAATATCCAACAAGAAGTACAATGGAATACAAACGACCATGTCGTAGAAGTCTTTTCTTAATGTGTTCTTAAGGTTTTTTTAAGTTACAAAATAGCATATGCAACAAGATTCCATTTCGAAAGTTTATTATATGCATAGAAAGGGTCTGGAAGACTGCTCCAGAGTGTTCACAGTGGTTGTTTCTGAGGATAGGATATGAGTGTTTTGCTTTTTGTGCTTGCCTTCATTTATAAAGCAAAAATAATTGCTTTTTTATAGGTATAACCTGTTTAAAGTTATTTAAATATATCACAGCAATAAGTGCATAGGATATAATTTTAAAGTGCTTTCCGCCTTTCGGCTTTTTAATAACTAACGTCTAATCCATTTATCAAGGGCCAACAAAATTTCGGTGAGATTATAGCCTTCCCTTAGCTTTCATTTTGAATGTTGGAAAGAACAAAACAGTCTTCACCACCATCCGCAAAAATACTCCATACTCAGCCCAGTATGCCCACACCGGTAGGAATCGCAGAACGAACGACAGCAATCTACATCCTGCCCTCCGAACCCGGAAGTGGATGAAAGAAGGCGCTCAGCATTCTGGGAAGAGTTATGAAAGGCTGAGATCCGCTGACTGTTACCGGGGCAACCGGAGACGCTTGGCGGTTATCTGCGGTTTTGAGCAGTTAGCAGGCGAGGCTGATGCTCAGAGGTCATTTGGGATGAGCGAAAGGGGCCTGTGGGTGCTTTTAAGGGAAGATTGTCTTATCAGGAGGTTATCCAGGTGTGTCCTGCGGGAGCGCCTGCCCTGGGGATCGAGGTCAAGCCCTCTTGTTGTCCTTTGAGCCTTGCGGAGAAATGAAGTGTGACCAAGTAGCTCCTTTCTCTAGTTTTCTGCCTCCTTTTAGAAAATGTAAGTTAAAAATTTCTAATTTAAGTTGTAATGTGTTCTAATGTCAAAGTAAATCATTCTTGCTTTTAAAATTGTGGAAAATTTTTTATTTAAAGAAAAAAGAAAACATCAGTCATTTATCTATCCAGAAGTAAGTTAAAATTTTCATGTATTACCTATTAGTTTTTTTTTGTCTGCATAAATATTTTTTACATAGTTGAGTTTAATTGGAGAAAACCATTAGTATCCTGCTTTTTCACATATATATGTATATGCTATAATTCTGTTATTGAAATCTTAGCAACAAAGAAAGCATTGAAGATCTTAATGTAAATCTGTTCGTAGTGAGCTGAAGAGATAAAAATGAAGTGGATGCAGCATGTGAAGACAATTCTTTCAAGAAGTTTGGCTGTAAAGGAAAAGAGAAAGGTCAGTAAGCCAAAGAAGAATGACAAGTGAAAAGTTGGCTTTTTTTTTTTTTTTTTTTTTAAGGAGAAGAGAGTAATGTTTTTATTAGAGAAAAAGCTGGTAGTCAGAGGTTAAAGATACTGGCAAGAAAGGATAACCGAATGAATGCCAAAAGAAATAGAAGATGAGATGCATAGATCAAGTACATAAATTAGCTTCAATAGGAGGCAGAACTGGGAAGAAGGGTGTCAGGGTAGGTCTGGATGTTAATAATTTAGAAATTATTACAAATTGGCAAAAAAAAGTAACAAATATATCAAAAGATATATATAAAAATGGCCAATAAATAGGTATGTTCAGCTAATTAGTGATAAATATGGCATATTCAACGTATTAAATTGACAAAGATTAGAAAGAAAATAATATGTATTAGCCAAGGGTTCAGTGAAACAAGCACTGCAGGTGGAAATAGAAATTGGTACATCTTTTCCCTCATCAGGCATTTTAGAACTATGTATCAAAATCTTTAAAATGCATATATACTTTGTCTAAGCAAGTATACTTCTAGGAAGTTCTCAAAAGGAAGTAATCAAAACTGCACATACTTATTAAGCTGCATAGAATTCATTTAAGCTTGTCCACCAATAAAAGATAGGTTAAATATACTAAACCTGTACTTCTTAAACATAACATAGTTGCAGATAAGTTCACTCATATTCAAATTTTCAGGGGAAAGGATGCAGGAAATATAGGCAGGGGTTTGGGGAGAGAAGATGAAAGAGGAATTAAAGATGTAAGATTCATTCACTCAAAGTTTTCTTAAACACATATCACAATATGTATTTGTTATTTCATGAGACTATTAACCCAACGAGGGCAGAAACCACAAATGTTTTCTGAACCTTTTATCCAGGACCTAGCACAATGCATAATAGGTGCTCAATGTATGTTGAATAAACAAACGGATATGTAAGACACTGCTTCACAGTATAGGAGATACAGGGTTGAATTACAAAGTGTTCTTAAAATAACTTTTGACCAAAAAGTAAGACAACTCTTATATATAAATACCTAATCCAAGTTCTAAAGCGGTGCCATTTAAAAAGGCAGGGGTGGGGTGGCAGGGGGAGCGGTGGCGCACCATGGGATTCAGAAGAAAAAAATTTTTTCAGAAGTTAAGCTGGGCCTTGATAATGGACAGTTAGGATTGGAACATGGAGATGTTGGGAGGAACTAATCAGAGCAGCTAAAAAAAAAGGCACGTACCTTTCTTTTGAAAATAGGGACGTATTTGATTCCACACTGCAAGATAGTAAATACAGAAACAGTTTGAAGCCAGAACCTTGAGAATCACCCACATATAAAGAAGGTAAGGAAAAAGAAACAACAGAGTAAACATAGAAGAAGTCATCAGAAAGCTAAAAAGAGAAGCGTTAGGAGAGTGAGTTTCATAGAAACTAAGAATTCATATTTCTAGAAAGAAAGGTCAATCAGTATTTTCAAATGCTATGGAGACAGCAGGCCATCAAGGAGGAGGATCTTAGGCCACTGGATTTGGTGATTAAGGAAATCATTGATGACTTTCAACTACATGACTTCTTTGTAGTTTACCAATGAATATAAGGAGAGTGTCTTAAAAGATCAATAGAATCAAGATGCTTTTGATTTGTTTAGGGAGATAGGGAATAGAGTTCCTTAGGAGCATGGAAAACTAAAAGAGGATTAAGTTGCAAAAAAGGATAACTGTATGAAGTAAGATTTTGGAGGATCTAAACAATAATTAGATCAAAAAAGGAGAGAAGAGTCATTTGTTAAGAATCAGCATTACGATTCTAACATATTCAATAACAAAGGTGATTTTTTTAATCAACATATTTTTCTACTCCTACCTGGTTTCTTTTCACAATTATGGCCCCAAACTAACTTGTGATATGCTGAAAATATTAGAACTTCCACTTAGTAATATTTTTTAATGCTTCTTTAAAATCCTCTTTTTATCAGTAAATGGGTATTATAGTATACAACTGCATTTCTGGTTACTCTATGTCCCTTACTTTCAAGAAAGTGCTCCTTTCCAACTGTAGCTTGTATGGTTCAGGTGGGGCCAATTCCCAACTTCTCACCCTGCCCCCACTCCTGCACTTCATCCAGATCTTCCCAGTGACAACCAACATTGGTACTTTCACTGTCACAATAAGGAAAAAGACTCTCTTCCTCTGATGTTGCAGGTGCTAAAGACTATTTAAGCATGGAGCAGACAGGCCACCTTTGCTATCACTTGTCTAAAATTGAAGCTAAAAAAGCCAACCTGGAAGATGGAAACCAAATCTTGATATTATTTGAGTCCAGGGATCCAGACATGCTTAAAGACTAACTTTACCACTGAACTTTTCAGTTAAATGAGCCAATAAAGTCTTTTATGCTTAAACTTGTTTTTTCTAGATTTTTGTCATATACTACTCAAAAAATTCTAATACAGGTATACCTCATTAAATCAACATTATTTCAGTTTCTTCTGTGACTTATTTTGTTTGTTGCTCTATAATGTATTCTATAGTTCTCACTAAATTAATCCACAAATTTAGTACAATCCCAATCTTAATCTCAATATTTTAAGAGCCTTTTGTGTTGTTTGCTTACTTTAGAACTAAGCAAAATTACTCCAAAATTCACTCAGAGGAAAAAAAAAAACATAAAAATAACAAGAAAATAGGGAGAAAATTCTTAAAAGAGAATTGCATAATCGATATTAAAGCATTTTATAAAGCAAGAACAACAAACAGAATGGTAATGGAGTAGGAATAAACAGAATTCAAAGCCTGAGCATATATAAGAGCATTTACCATATTTAATATATATAGTTAATCAAGAAAAGATTAATTCAATAATGTGTTTAAGGACAATGAGCTATATTTGGGGGAGAAAAATAGATCTTTACCTTATTCATCATTCCAGAACAAATTCCAAATGGATTCGTGACTTCTATGTAAAAATCAAAGCCAGATTCTCAATATGTATTAGATGGTGTATGATTGTTATAATCTTTAGCAATATCTGATAAATTTTTAAATATTAATACCTTTTGACACAGCTTTTCAATTCCAGTAATTGCTCTTGTAAAGACACTATTTGTATAGAGATAAATATGGATAATCTGCACTGGAATATCAAAAATAGTATATGCATATGAAATAATTAAGGTATGAAATATCTATGCCATGCATTCTCAAAGGAGTGATATCACAACCAAGGAAATGAAAATTGGTTCTTAGAAGGACCAAAAAAAAACCAAATTTTTTATGTATAAAGCACAAATATGAATAAGGTACATAAACAGATACATAGTAAGTATGTGGTATTGAAATTTCATGGGGAGATGATTAAGAAAAAAAGGCCTAAATAGGCTTCGTATGGGAACAGTAATGGAAAAAAAGACTGCAAAAAACTGATCTACACTTGATCTTAGCCAAAAGGCCTAGAAACAATAGAAAAACTGATCTATACAAAAGAACTGGTAGATGTGTGTATATTGACAAAAGAGGATGCCTGAGATACTTGAAGTTTTAAAAAATATATATACATATATATATTTTATATATATGTATATATATAAAATATATATATATTTTTTTAAATATATATATATACATATATATAAAATATATATATACATATATATTTTTTAAAACTTCAAGTATCTCAGGCATCCTCTTTTGTCAATATATTTTATTTAAATGTTGTAAAAATGCAAACATTATACTTTATAGAATATTTCTTATAATTTTAATCTCAAAGATAAACACCATCAATAATTTATATTTATATGTAAATATATTACATGTAAAATATATTTATATGTATATTTATATATGTATATTTATATGTATATATAAAGAGGATGCCTGAGATACTTGAAGTTTTAAAAAATATATATGTATATATGTATATATATATTTTATATATATGTATATATATAAAATATATACGTATATATGTATATATATATATTTTATATATATGTGTATATATAAAATATATATGTATATATATATTTTATATATGTGTATATATAAAATATATATGTATATGTGTATATATTTTTTATATATATGTATATATATAAAATATATATGTATATGTGTATATATATTTTATATATATGTATATATATAAAATGTATATGTATATATGTATATATATTTTATATATGTATATATATAAAATATATATGTATATATGTATATATGTTTTATATATATGTATATATATAAAACATATATACATATATACATATATATTTTATATATATGTAGATATATAAAATATATATGTATATATGTATATATATATTTTATATATGTAGATATATAAAATATATATGTATATATGTATATATATATTTTATATATATGTAGATATATAAAATATATATGTATATATATTTTTTAAAACTTCAAGTATCTCAGGCATCCTCTTTATATAAATATACATATAAATATACATATAAATATATTTTACATGTAATATATTTACATATAAATATAAATTATTGATGGTGTTTATCTTTGAGATTAAAATTATAAGAAATATTCTATAAAGTATAATGTTTGCATTTTTACAACATTTAAATAAAATATATGCTATAATATATGCTGTAAGAATAAATGAATTATGAAATAGTTTCATATTCTTGTGATGAGAAAAGACTTTTTAAACATGACTTCAAAGCCCAAAACTATTAAAGTTTAGATTAAACTATATAAAATTTAAAATTACTACATGAGGGAAAACACATACACACACTCACACCCAGTAACTGAAGTTGAAGCAATAACCAGAGAGAATATTCGCAATTTATATGACAAAAGGTATATGTCATTAACATACAAAAAGCTCTTAAATGTCAATAAAAAGGTTCAACACCCTAACAGACAAACTGGTAAAGAACGTAAAGAAGCAAATCACACACACACTACAAATGGCTAATAAGCATATGAAAATGTTTATTCTTGCTAATTAAATACAAATAATCCCAACAATTAGATAACATGTTTTCATTGGACTAGTAAAGCTACAAAGGTTAGTTTTGGTTTAGATACAAAATGGGATATGGAGTACTTCCTGAGTATAAATAGGTTCAGCCTTTCTGAAGTGCAGTTTGGCAACATGTATCAAAATGTTAAATACGCATACCTGTGAATCAACAATGATACAAATTAGAAAAGATGCATATGCTAGAATGTTTGTTCCAATATTAGTTAAAACTTGGAAACAAAGGCTTATAAATAAGAAATTAAATGTACTTTTGAGTGAAAAAAGCTTGCTACAAAACATGTTTATGGCGGTCCTATTTATATAAATTATGGGTCAGTGCCCATAGAAGTAACGTTTAACAGTATGTTAGTTAGCCAGGGAAATCTCTGGTGGCATTTCAAGTGAGTTTCAAGCTTATGCAAAAGTGAGAGAATGTATGAACTGTGTACCCCCATGTAGCTTCAACTCATATCCAATCTCGTTTCATATATATTCTCACTCACTCCCTCTCTCACCCCAGTTTCTGAAACAAATCCAAGACATTTTATCTTGGAAGTCCATAGCACTATAAGCACCTCTTGTGTCCATGGTTTTCATTATGTGGATTTGGAACCATGAGGACTTTTATTTGGATTTTGCCTTTTTTTTTTTTTTTTTTTTTTTCTGGCAACTGTGCTTTGGAACAATGTGGTTGAGAACCTGGAAAAATGCATGGTGTGTGTCCAAAACTTGTAGTCAGTCTGGCTGCCACCCAGCAGCAGGCTACAGCACCAATATTATGCCCTGAAAATTACTCAAATTTATACCACACACACCTATCATTATTGTCTCAAAGACTGGGTGTTGTGTTTATCTTCCCTGTAAAGTGTATCTTAGTTTCATTTACATATTTTCATCTCAGAAGAAAATAATTTTCCACTTATGGAAACTGGCACAAAGAAACAAGGGAAAACTACACCTATGAGTATGAAACTAAATGTCACCAAGAGACATGCAAGAAGATAGCAGATATTAGATATTTCTCGGGTCTGACTAAATTCACGCGGCAAATCCGAAGAAGCTCAAGGATGTTGAGTGAATAGAGGGCACGTGCCTTTAACCCTCACTTTGTTCTTACCATCCTTAGAATCCCAGGCAGGAAAAAGCATATCTGTCAATGGGCAAAGATTGTGTAACCAGCTACAAGGCACAGGTCTTTAAAGGAGTCAAGCACCTCACCAATGTCTTCCTGTTCCGCCTCCTCAAAGCCCACTTGCTTGGCAGGCTATCAAGATGGGACCTCCAGTGCTTGCTTCCACAGCATACATCTGGCCCTGTAGCAATGTGGGCTAGCAATGAGGGCCGTCCTGGTGCACCAGCCCTTCCCCCATCCCACTGGAATGATCCAGAGAAAGAAAGGGCCTCCAGGCCATCGACTTATGGAGGGTGGAAGAAACCACCCAACCAATTCTAACACTTCATCTGACCACCTTTCCCCACATATGCCACACCTCGACCATTTTTCCCTTGCTCCTCCTTTCACCCTTCCTTCTCTCATCTGCTTCACCGATAATCCACTAGTACTTCAACAAGCCCATCACGGTCCTCTCCTTCCCCAGCCTGACAGACCCAACATGGCACACACTAGTGCCCCCTTTACCCGGTCTTACTTTCTGAGGTTTCAGTTAACTGTGGTCAACCACGGTCTAAAAATATTAAATGGAAAATGCTGAAAATAAACAATTCTTAAGTTTTAAATTGCACACCATTCTGAGTAGAGTGATGAAATCTCATGCCATCCTGCGCCATCCTACACGGAACATGAGTCATCCCTTTGTCTATCATGTCCACCCTATCTATGCTACTTGCCTGTTAGCCACTTAAGCAGCCATCTCGGTTATCAAATCAACCTGCAGCATTGCAGCACTTGTCTTCAAGTAACTCCTATTTTACTTAATAATGCCACATTCACATAATCTTTATTACAGTATATTATTATAATTGTTCTATTATTAGTTAATCTCTTACTGTTCCTAATTTATAAATTAAACTTTACCCTAGATATGTATGTACTATCATGGTTTCAGGCATCCAGTGGGGGTCTTGGAACATAACCCCATGAATAAGGGGAACTATTGTATTAGAAACAGCACGGGCTTTAAACTAGAAAAAAGTAGTTTGACTCTTGGCTCTGCATTAATGAGCTTTAAAACCTTGGACACATTATAATAGCTCCTCTAGGTCTCAGTTTCCTCATCTATAAAAGAAGATAATAGGACCTACTCTGTAGAGCTATTATAAGATTAATAATGATGCTTTTAGTATCTGACACTCTAAGTAGCTTAATAAATAATAACTGGTAGTAGTAATGGTAATGGAAAGAACAAACGAACTAAAGCTTCCTACATAAAACCCCATGTAAGAAAGGCAAAAAAGTATCTTTATTCTTTATTTTCTTTCCATCTTCTAATTTCTGCTTCCTTTAAAAAGTAATGATTTTAAAAATCTTTTCCACTACTAAAATTTTATTTTTAATGGCAAAATGAAAATAAACAAATGCCTGTTATGTGCAGAAAAGGTCGCAAAGATTCCTTTAGGTCAACCAGATTTTAATTTAATCTGCTGACCAAAAAATATCTTTAGATTTTCTTTATTTTTCTTCCTTCATACATTATTGCCAGTGGCATCACAGAGCATATGATCAAAGGGAACAAGCAGCAAGTGACAATCATTTCTCTACATAATTTCTTTGGCCTCTGAGGCTCTTTTTATATTTATGTATATATGTGTATATATGTGTTATTAAATAATGTTCATGCTTCAAAAATTCTATTTCAGTGCTTCATTATCCTCTAAACCCATACAGTCTAAATGATCACCACTAACCGCATGTGGCTACCAAGCACTTGAAATGTGGATGGTCCAAATTGAGATGTGCTACAAGTTAAAACTACACACTGGATTTCAAATTGATTTCATTTTTTCTTTTTACTTTTTTAAATGTGATTCTTAGAATTACCTAAGTGGCTCACATTCCGTTTCTATTGGACAGCAGTGCTCTAAACAAATAGGAAGTCTATAGAATGTTCATAATCTCCAAAACAGTATTGTCACTCACTCACTTTTAGTAAATTTAATTTGCTAAGAAATTATGTCTATGAAGTTTTTTCTGTGCATACTCATGAGGAAATAAAATCAATACCCACTCTTTGTGACTTTCACATTTTAATTTTTTGGAGTTATCCTCAAATCGCTAGATATCAGTAGCTATCTGATGAAGACCAAATGTCATACTCAACAGTGTGGCCTCGTTCCAAGGAGCGCATCAGTAAAAGCTCAGGCTGAGATGGTTACCTTTCAGATTCAGTATCTAGGAAATTCATTTCATTAAAAGTAAATTCATTCAATGCAACCCAGTTAAGTAAGTGGTCTCCTGAGTACTGTGACCATCTTTGCTGGGAGATAACAAGGCTATCACTAGGAAGCCTCCTTTTACCTAGCTTGTCCTCTGAACATTACCATCTGCAAAGATTTTTAACCTGGGTCTATAAGATGTGCTTTGGTGAGTTTATGAACCTCTTGAAATTGTCTTCAATTTTGTGTGTATGTGAATTCTAGACAGAAGAGCCATAGCTTTTATCAGATTTTCAAAGGTGTCTATTACCGTCAGAAAGGGAAAGACCATTGACATAAGAAATTAAGTCGTGCCCTACTTGATGAATTATTTTCTATTGCTGCAGTACCAAATTACCATAAATTTAGCAACTTAAAACTAATTTATTATCTTATAGTTTTGTAGATCAGAAATCTGACACTGTCTCACCAGGCTAAAATCAAAGTTTTGGCAGGGCTTCGTTCCTTTCTGGAGGCTCTAGGGAAAAATCCATTTGCCTGCTCATTCAGGTTGTTGGAAGAATTCAGTGCCTTGGGGTTGTAGGACTGAGTCCTCCCACCCCCTTTCCTTGCTGGCTATCATCTGAGTTCTAGTCCCAGCTTCTAGAGGCTGCCCACATTCCTTGGCTCATGGCCCAGTTCCTTTATCTTCAAAGCCAGGATTGGAGTCCTTCTCAAGCTTTGAGTCTCTCCTGCCTCTTCTTTAGTCTCATCTCTATGACTCATTTGTTGCCTCTCTCTTCCATTTTTAAAGGCTCATGTGATTACATTAGTTCCATCTGGATAATCAAGGATAATCCTATTTTAAGGTTTATAACCTCAATTCTCTCTCAACATCTCTTTTACCATAGAATTTAACATATCCACAGATGCTAGGGATTAGGGGGCCATTTCCACCCACATTTGTGCTACTTTACTTCATTCCAAGCACAGAAAAGTCAAGTCTGGTAACCAGCCCCTATGCGAGGTGTCCCTCATCAAAAAGTTAGGCAATGTTTGTCCTCAACAGCTTCCTGGATCTTCTTTTTGTTACTACTTAGCAAAGTACCACCAAAAACCCCCTACTTAAAGACTCAATGCACGGGCCCTAACAGCACCCCAATCCTCTTATTTCTTGGACCATTTCTCTACCCTTCCTCATTTAAAAAAAAAAAAAAAGTTTTACAATTATTATCTGAAAGGGCTCTCGTGAAATAAGTCACTCTAAATTGTTAAAGACTGATAAGCAGTAACCCTTCCCAAACAATCTTAGAGCGGGAAAAAAAAAAAGACTTGCAAAATTTATTAAATTATACAGCAAATTTGTTTCTACGAATTGCAGTAAGCTGTATCCAAGGCTCATTAAATACTTCTGCTCACCTATGTCCTCTTTATTTTCTTCTTATCGCCACCTTTTGTGCCAGACCTTCGGCCCCAGCTCAGCCTATTGCTAAGATTATCGACAACCAGGAAGAGAGGTTGCATTAAAGAGGAGAGGTCCAGGTTTCTTGGCCTAGACCACCTTCGAATGTCTCCTTTGTAAAGGAAATCTGCCCTAGATATTTCTTCCTAGCATCCTTGTTTTATAGAGAAGTAATCAAATGGAAAAAGGTATTGGGAATGATTGTCTTCATCAGTGTAAAAGATATTTTTATATTTAGTTAAACAAGATTTAGCAGCCAATCCAAAAAGTTATTCAGAAAAAAAGTTATTCAGAATGAATCCTGGATTACTTACATTACAATCTCTCTCTCAGTCTCTCTCTCTCTCTCTCTCTCTCTCTCTCTCTCTCTCTCTCTCTCTCATGCATGCGCATGTGTGTGTGTCTGTGTGTGCGCGCACACACACACACCTATTTCTTTGATGCATGGTTGCAATAAAGAAAACTAAAACATTAAAACTGTTGCCCCCTTTATATGGTGCTTCTGCTCCAACCTCCAACCTGATAGACTGTTGTCAAAACTCCAAGTTTCCAGGTGTCCCTTTCATTAAACCATCTCCTTGACACAATAAACAAGATGATACAACAAACACTTATCTACTAAAGCCTATCATGGTGGAGAGGGGGACATCACATGGACGTGTTGATTTGGGGATATTTTTTTAACAAGGCATCATTTCTCCTCACATGATCTCCTCACCCCTTCATTTTTTATCATCAAGTAATATGTACAATCCACATCCCACAGGCCTTATGTCCCATCTCTGATCTCTACCCCATCCCTAACCCCACACCCCCTAGTCACCTTCAAAGATGAGTCATAGGCTAACAGAGCTCCAGCTTCAGGGACCCTCACTTGAGAGGCCTCTGGGAGTGCTGGGTGTTACTGGGAGCTGCAGGGGTGTCAAGATGGGAAGGCAAAGCCAAGTTACCATCAAAGCATTTCTGTGTGAGCAACTCTAGTAAATTGCCTAAAAAGACAGAAGTATTCAATAATTTGTTGTGATTTATTTTCTCATCCTAAATAAATATCTAAATAGGCAATTTTGTACATAACTTTGCATTTCTTTCCCTTAGAGGGAAAAATTGTAAAAGCTTCAGCCTCACAAAACCTAGTTCTCCCTCTGATCATCTCATCACAGTCTCTCGTTGCTTCCCCAGGTCTTACCTCATTCCTAAGCCCCACCCCCAACTCTCCCTCAATCGTGGGAACTGTGAGAAGTCAATTTAAATACTATTTTCTATCACTAATTAGTTATATGCCCCTAAGTGAGATATTTAAACTCAGTGAGCTTCATATTCCTCCTGTAAAAGGTGGAGAATAATAATATCTATCTCAAAGGGTTATTTCTGAGGATTAGAAATAATGAATGAAAAGTGCCTGTCAGTAGGCACTTAATTTATATCACCTAAGATTTTCAATTGCTCTGGTGTATGGAGATGAGGAACACAAACTATGCTCAAACCAGGTAAATTCCATGAATAGCTTTCATCCTTATACTTGCTTGTCATGACTTAGAAGTCATCAAGCTCTTGACAGAGTGTTGCTTTAGGTTTGGCCCAGTCCTGGGTGTCCCCTCTTTTGGTAGTCCCCAGATCTACTTCTTAGTTCTTTTCTTCAGGCCACCCAAACTCTGACTCAGAGAACTACTCAGAGGACTATTCCCAATGCCCCTCGATATGGAGCTTCTGCTCCAACCTTTTATTTCTAGCTTGGAAAAAACATATTAATTTTCCTGCTCCCCTCATGTCTTAGTCCATTGGGACTGCTATAACAAAACACCACAGACTAGGTAGCTTATTAACAACAGTGGCATACTGCTTACAGTTCCGGAAGTTGGGAAGCCCAAGCTCCAGGTGCTCGCGTAGTCAGGTGAGAGCCCTTTTCCTGGTTAAGATCCGATCCCTTCTCACTGTGTCCTCGCATGGCAGAAGGGGCTAGATATCTCTCTGGAGCCACTCTTATAAGCACTAATCCCATTCATGAGAGCTCTACCCTCATGGTTTAAGCACCTCCCAAAGGCTCCGCCTGCTAATAACATCACATCAGGCATTGGGATTTCAACATATGAAACAGACCCCTAGTACCCCATTTAAGCTATTTCCTGGGGATCTCTGTAAATATTCCTCTAATAGTCACTGAGCATCTGTATATGTACAGGACATTCGTTAGGCTCTTAAGAGAAAACAAAGAAAATAAGATAAAACCTTTCTACCTTAACGGGAAATAAAATAGCTTTAAAATTACTGCAGAATAATAGAGTATGTGTTAAGTACTAGAGAAGTTCAGAAAAGTAAAAAAACAGTTTGGGCTAGAAGAACCAGGACAAGTTGAATGAAGGATTGTTCAATCTTGACCTTAAAAGATGGGGAAAATTTTGGTGGCAATACAGAGGAAGGGGGAATGTGTTCCAATGTGTCTAAGAGTCTGGCTTGGTGGGAGTGAGTAGAGACATTCTGAGAGATAAAACTGAAAGGGAAGTTGGGATCAGATTTCAGGGGCCCTGAATGTCAAGCTAGAGAATTATGATGTAGGCAGTGGGGAGCCCCAGGAGAAGGGAATGAAAAAAGGGAGAATAAATGATTGTGTTGGGAAAAAGCCACCAGAAGTGTGCATTGGTCAAATCGGTGAGATCATGGTGGTTTTTTGAGGAACTGACATCAAAAGTAAAGACAACAAAAATTAGCAAGCAAGACAACATCAAGTTAAAAAGCTTCTGCAAAGGAAACCATCAACAAAATGAAAAGGCAACCTACATAATGGGAGAAAATATTTGCAAATCATATATCTAAGGGGTTAATATCCAAAATACATAAAGAACTCATACAACTCAATAGCAAAAAAAAAAAAATCCAATTAAAAAATGGGCAGAGGAACTAAATAGACATTTTTCCAAAGAAGATATACAAATGACTAACAGGTATCTGAAAAGATGCTCAACATCACTAATCATCAGGGAAATGCAAATCAAAACCACATCACCTCACATCTATTAGAATGGCTATCAGCAAAAAGACAAGAGATAACACCTGTTGATGAGGATTTGGAGAAAAGGGGACCCTCATGCACTGTTGGTGGGAATGTGAAGTGGTGCAACCACTATGGAAAACAGTTTGGAGATTCCTCAAAAAATTAAAAATAAAATTACCATATAATCCAGCAATTCTACTTCTGGGTATATATCTGAAGGAAACAAAATCACTATCTCAAAGAGATATGTGCACCCCATGTTCATTACAAAATCATTCACAGTAGCCAATACATGGAAAAAAACAAAGTGCCCATTGATGGATGAATAAATGAATGTGTGGGTATATATTTATAAAATGGAATATTATGCAGTCATAAAAAGAAGGAAATCCTGTTACTAGTGACAACGTGGATGACTTTTAGACTAAGGGCATTATGCTAAGTGAAATAAGTCAGACAGAGAAAGACAGATACAATACTGTATGATTTCACTTATATGTGGATCTAAAAACACCCAACTCATAAATTGGACATAAGATTGGTAGTTGCCAGAGGTGGGGCGGTAGGATGTGAAGGAATTAAGTGAAGGTGATCAAAAGATACAAACGTCCAGTTATAAGATAAATAAGTTCTGGGGATGCAGTGCCCAGCATGGTGACAAGAGTTAATACTGTATTAAAAAATGGATATGTACAGCCTGTTCTCAAGGAGTTAAAAATGTAGAGGCAAAGACTAATAAACACATACAAGCCATGTAGTGTGCAGTAAGAGTGGAAGAGCATGCATGCAGTGAGGACAGATACTGTATATTTGAAAGTTGCTAAAAGAGTAGGTCTTAAAAGTTCTCATCACAAGAAAAAATTCCTAACTATGAATGGTGGTGGATATTAACAAAACATTTTGCGGTAATCATTTCACAATATATACATATATCAAATCATTACATTATACACTTTAATGCAAAGTAATATGTCAATTATATATCAACGCAACTAGAAAAATTAGAAATAAAAATAATAAATAGTACTCAAATCCATTTTTTCCTCAATGTGCCCATTTCCATTGTCTTAGGCCTTCATCATCGTTCACTGAATTACTATAATAGCCCGCTAATTAGTTCTCTCCTGCTGCCTTCTTTTCACTGCTATCCAAATTACTTTCAAAACAAAATCTGATCCTGTGACTCCACTGCTTAAAAACTTAAATGGCCCTCCACTTTACCCTCCCTCACCTCTTCCAGCATAATGTTTGTGTTCCTTAGTGTTAGGATCTGCCCCAACATAACCTCTTCACCTTTCTCTCTCACTACTCCCACCATCATCATTTATTCATTCATTCAGCAAGAGTTTATGGAGCGTTTGCTATGTACCTCACACTATATGCTACGGCCATATTTGTAATACCTGGCCACCCAATACAATGTCCCACCTCCTGTGCGCTTTCCAACTGCCTGGTCCTCTTCTCTCTCCACCCTCCCCCAGTCTACCTGGAAACCCACCTGTTCTGCAAGACACAGATCAGGTGCTACCTCTTCTCTTTCAAGTCTTCACTGGCCTCCAGGTATAGCGGGCCATTCTGCATCTCTGTCCTCACTGCATGCATGCTCTTCCACTCTTACTGCACACTACATGGCTTTTATGTGTTTATTAGTCTTTGCCTCTACATTTTTAACTCCTTGAGAACGGGCTGTACATATCTAATTCATCCTAGGTCCCAACAACACTTAGTACAGAAGCTAATAGTAAAAAGTCAATAAAATTTTGTTGACTGATTTCTAAGATCTTTTCCAGCTCTAAAATTCTGTGATTTAGGTACAAGGTAAAGATAAAAAATAATAATAGTAATTGAAAATATGTCATATATTCACATCCCACTCCACACAAAATTATAAATTTGGATTTTCATATTTGGGATTTTCTTAAATATCCCAAACAGCATGCAGCAACTACAGATGCCATGCTAGTGCTGGTACTCTCCTGGTCCCTCTCTGAGCCCCATCTGCTGAATGGGTGTCAAGTAAACGTTAACTGTTAACTCCCTTTCTGATCTGTATCTTTACTCCTAAACAAGGCAGAAAAAGGAATCCTAGGGTGTCACACCACCTCTTGCCGCGAGAGGGCAACAGGAGACCCATTTTGTGTTAAAACCCTTCTGGCCACCAGATGGCCCCCAAATACAACTTAACGGAAGCAAGGATTTAATTTCGGTCAGGTGCACTTCAGAACCTGTTTTCCTTTATTCCTTCGCCCTAAAAAGTGAAATCTCTCTCACAAGTAACTAAATACCTGAAAATTATCTAGAGCTACATGTTACTTTGATGAGAAAGATGAACTGTAGGAAGAGAGAGGAGCAACGAGAACTTCTTAAAAATTGGTTGAAATGAGAGGCCCTCTTCAAGCCAAATAAAAGAACCAGAATTGTTAATACGGACTGAGGATTTAGGTGAGGCCAAAAAATTGTCGTTTATTTTTTTAGGTGTGTTAATGGTGTTTTAGTTAAGAAAATAATAAATATACATAACTAAAAACAAAAATAAAAGTTCCCCAAAAAGTCCTGGGAGATGGGTGGTGGCTCCTCACCGTGGTCATCAAATTATATTCTTGAGAGTCTGACACTCTCATCATGCCTCAAACGATCAACATGCAAAAGGTGTTTGTGAACTGAAGAAACTCCTAGTAGGAGAGAGTTTTGCTGGGCAGGAAAATATTTAAGCCATGTCCTGCTCCTGGGCCCTTGGTGGGCTGGTACGCAGAGGGGAGTCGGGGTAGGAGGCAAAAAGCAAATCCTGCAGATGGGCCTGGAGGAAGCTGCTATCCCGAAGTGCAGCAAACTCAGGAGAGGAGTTTTTATATTAGCTCTGGACAGACTTCTGGAATTTATTTCCTCCTTAAATGCTTTCAGGTCTGCCCATTAAAGGTGAGTAGTAGTTATGTACCTCAAGGAAGAAACCTCCATTACAAAGCACGATTCACACCCAGATTGTAGGAAAAGACTACACTAGGGTGCGTGATACTTTCATTCAGAACTGAGCAGGAGAGGCTGTCCAAGGAGCCTCATTGTTTTACTTTTGTAGACCCCAGAAGAAAAAATTCCATGCCCTGCTTTTCTTCTTCATAGACTGGTGCTATTTCTCCTATGCTAAAAGAAAACTGTTTATAGGAAGCTGACTACAGGCAGTATTTTTAACCAAAAAAGAAATTAGTGCCCGTCACCCACAAAATGTATGTGACATTCTCTGACTTGCCCCATTGAAAGTCAGTCCCCATATTATTCTGTCACAGCACCTGTATAAGTCCTTCAAAGCACTTATGACACAGTTGTTAAGTATTTCATTTGTTTGTTTACTTGTGTGTGTATTGATTGTCCTCTCCACTAGACTGCAGGCACCATGGGTGCAGGACCTGGATCTGTTCTGTTCACCACTCTCTCAGCTTTTAGCAAAATGGTGCCAAGTATGCATTTAGTAAACAGTTGTTGAATGAAAAAAAAAATGAGTGAAGAGAAAGTTTAGTGTTATCTAAATTATACCAAATGCAGGATGGGGGAAAAATGAAATCCTGGCTGGTTTCTACGTTGAACATTCTTTTAGGAGTGAACAGGACTATTGAGACTCCTGCTCTTCTTCAATAGAGTCCAATTATAATTACTGTTCATTTACCTGTGTTCTCTTAAAAGGACTGCTTAAGCCAATTTACTAACACTAAAACATAGAAATGTGAAATTTCACTGTTGAGATGACAATCTATTTCAAATATGTCCTAATTTTACTGTCTTGTTAGATGGTTCTCCTGACAAATCTCTTTATAAAAGCCAAGTCCTCCCCTAATTAAGCTTAATCGCGGTAGAATCATTAGTATGCTGCAAAGATCCGGGCTGGGGAGTGAACTAGTCCCAGCATGGCCACTTA
>NW_024342474.1:1787692-1816431 GCF_902729225.1 Pteropus medius | reverse complement strand
GGGCCAATTCCCAACTTCTCACCCTGCCCCCACTCCTGCACTTGATCCAGATCTTCCCAGTGACAACCAACATTGGTACTTTCACTGTCACAATAAGGAAAAAGACTCTCTTCCTCTGATGTTGCAGGTGCTAAAGACTATTTAAGCATGGAGCAGACAGGCCACCTTTGCTATCACTTGTCTAAAATTGAAGCTAAAAAAGCCAACCTGGAAGATGGAAACCAAATCTTGATATTATTTGAGTCCAGGGATCCAGACATGCTTAAAGACTAACTTTACCACTGAACTTTTCAGTTAAATGAGCCAATAAAGTCTTTTATGCTTAAACTTGTTTTTTCTAGATTTTTGTCATATACTACTCAAAAAATTCTAATACAGGTATACCTCATTAAATCAACATTATTTCAGTTTCTTCTGTGACTTATTTTGTTTGTTGCTCTATAATGTATTCTATAGTTCTCACTAAATTAATCCACAAATTTAGTACAATCCCAATCTTAATCTCAATATTTTAAGAGCCTTTTGTGTTGTTTGCTTACTTTAGAACTAAGCAAAATTACTCCAAAATTCACTCAGAGGAAAAAAAAAAACATAAAAATAACAAGAAAATAGGGAGAAAATTCTTAAAAGAGAATTGCATAATCGATATTAAAGCATTTTATAAAGCAAGAACAACAAACAGAATGGTAATGGAGTAGGAATAAACAGAATTCAAAGCCTGAGCATATATAAGAGCATTTACCATATTTAATATATATAGTTAACAAGAAAAGATTAATTCAATAATGTGTTTAAGGACAATGAGCTATATTTGGGGGAGAAAAATAGATCTTTACCTTATTCATCATTCCAGAACAAATTCCAAATGGATTCGTGACTTCTATGTAAAAATCAAAGCCAGATTCTCAATATGTATTAGATGGTGTATGATTGTTATAATCTTTAGCAATATCTGATAAATTTTTAAATATTAATACCTTTTGACACAGCTTTTCAATTCCAGTAATTGCTCTTGTAAAGACACTATTTGTATAGAGATAAATATGGATAATCTGCACTGGAATATCAAAAATAGTATATGCATATGAAATAATTAAGGTATGAAATATCTATGCCATGCATTCTCAAAGGAGTGATATCACAACCAAGGAAATGAAAATTGGTTCTTAGAAGGACCAAAAAAAAACCAAATTTTTTATGTATAAAGCACAAATATGAATAAGGTACATAAACAGATACATAGTAAGTATGTGGTATTGAAATTTCATGGGGAGATGATTAAGAAAAAAAGGCCTAAATAGGCTTCGTATGGGAACAGTAATGGAAAAAAAGACTGCAAAAAACTGATCTACACTTGATCTTAGCCAAAAGGCCTAGAAACAATAGAAAAACTGATCTATACAAAAGAACTGGTAGATGTGTGTATATTGACAAAAGAGGATGCCTGAGATACTTGAAGTTTTAAAAAATATATATACATATATATATTTTATATATATGTATATATATAAAATATATATATGTATATATATTTTTTAAAATATATATATACACATATATATTTTTTAAAATATATATATATACATATATATAAAATATATATATACATATATATTTTTTAAAACTTCAAGTATCTCAGGCATCCTCTTTATATAAATATACATATAAATATACATATATAAATATACATATAAATATATTTTACATGTAATATATTTACATATAAATATAAATTATTGATGGTGTTTATCTTTGAGATTAAAATTATAAGAAATATTCTATAAAGTATAATGTTTGCATTTTTACAACATTTAAATAAAATATACGCTATAATATATGCTGTAAGAATAAATGAATTATGAAATAGTTTCATATTCTTGTGATGAGAAAAGACTTTTTAAACATGACTTCAAAGCCCAAAACTATTAAAGTTTAGATTAAACTATATAAAATTTAAAATTACTACATGAGGGAAAACACATACACACACTCACACCCAGTAACTGAAGTTGAAGCAATAACCAGAGAGAATATTCGCAATTTATATGACAAAAGGTATATGTCATTAACATACAAAAAGCTCTTAAATGTCAATAAAAAGGTTCAACACCCTAACAGACAAACTGGTAAAGAACGTAAAGAAGCAAATCACACACACACTACAAATGGCTAATAAGCATATGAAAATGTTTATTCTTGCTAATTAAATACAAATAATCCCAACAATTAGATAACATGTTTTCATTGGACTAGTAAAGCTACAAAGGTTAGTTTTGGTTTAGATACAAAATGGGATATGGAGTACTTCCTGAGTATAAATAGGTTCAGCCTTTCTGAAGTGCAGTTTGGCAACATGTATCAAAATGTTAAATACGCATACCTGTGAATCAACAATGATACAAATTAGAAAAGATGCATATGCTAGAATGTTTGTTCCAATATTAGTTAAAACTTGGAAACAAAGGCTTATAAATAAGAAATTAAATGTACTTTTGAGTGAAAAAAGCTTGCTACAAAACATGTTTATGGCGGTCCTATTTATATAAATTATGGGTCAGTGCCCATAGAAGTAACGTTTAACAGTATGTTAGTTAGCCAGGGAAATCTCTGGTGGCATTTCAAGTGAGTTTCAAGCTTATGCAAAAGTGAGAGAATGTATGAACTGTGTACCCCCATGTAGCTTCAACTCATATCCAATCTCGTTTCATATATATTCTCACTCACTCCCTCTCTCACCCCAGTTTCTGAAACAAATCCAAGACATTTTATCTTGGAAGTCCATAGCACTATAAGCACCTCTTGTGTCCATGGTTTTCATTATGTGGTTTGGAACCATGAGGACTTTTATTTGGATTTTGCCTTTTTTTTTTTTTTTCTGGCAACTGTGCTTTGGAACAATGTGGTTGAGAACCTGGAAAAATGCATGGTGTGTGTCCAAAACTTGTAGTCAGTCTGGCTGCCACCCAGCAGCAGGCTACAGCACCAATATTATGCCCTGAAAATTACTCAAATTTATACCCACACACACCTATCATTATTGTCTCAAAGACTGGGTGTTGTGTTTATCTTCCCTGTAAAGTGTATCTTAGTTTCATTTACATATTTTCATCTCAGAAGAAAATAATTTTCCACTTATGGAAACTGGCACAAAGAAACAAGGGAAAACTACACCTATGAGTATGAAACTAAATGTCACCAAGAGACATGCAAGAAGATAGCAGATATTAGATATTTCTCGGGTCTGACTAAATTCACGCGGCAAATCCGAAGAAGCTCAAGGATGTTGAGTGAATAGAGGGCACGTGCCTTTAACCCTCACTTTGTTCTTACCATCCTTAGAATCCCAGGCAGGAAAAAGCATATCTGTCAATGGGCAAAGATTGTGTAACCTGCTACAAGGCACAGGTCTTTAAAGGAGTCAAGCACCTCACCAATGTCTTCCTATTCCACCTCCTCAAAGCCCACTTGCTTGGCAGGCTATCAAGATGGGACCTCCAGTGCTTGCTTCCACAGCATACATCTGGCCCTGTAGCAATGTGGGCTAGCAATGAGGGCCGTCCTGGTGCACCAGCCCTTCCCCCATCCCACTGGAATGATCCAGAGAAAGAAAGGGCCTCCAGGCCATCGACTTATGGAGGGTGGAAGAAACCACCCAACCAATTCTAACACTTCATCTGACCACCTTTCCCCACATATGCCACACCTCGACCATTTTTCCCTTGCTCCTCCTTTCACCCTTCCTTCTCTCATCTGCTTCACCGATAATCCACTAGTACTTCAACAAGCCCATCACGGTCCTCTCCTTCCCCAGCCTGACAGACCCAACATGGCACACACTAGTGCCCCCTTTACCCGGTCTTACTTTCTGAGGTTTCAGTTAACTGTGGTCAACCACGGTCTAAAAATATTAAATGGAAAATGCTGAAAATAAACAATTCTTAAGTTTTAAATTGCACACCATTCTGAGTAGAGTGATGAAATCTCATGCCATCCTGCGCCATCCTACACGGAACATGAGTCATCCCTTTGTCTATCATGTCCACCCTATCTATGCTACTTGCCTGTTAGTCACTTAAGCAGCCATCTCGGTTATCAAATCAACCTGCAGCATTGCAGCACTTGTCTTCAAGTAACTCCTATTTTACTTAATAATGCCACATTCACATAATCTTTATTACAGTATATTATTATAATTGTTCTATTATTAGTTAATCTCTTACTGTTCCTAATTTATAAATTAAACTTTACCCTAGATATGTATGTACTATCATGGTTTCAGGCATCCAGTGGGGGTCTTGGAACATAACCCCATGAATAAGGGGAACTATTGTATTAGAAACAGCACAAGCTTTAAACTATAAAAAAGTAGTTTGACTCTTGGCTCTGCATTAATGAGCTTTAAAACCTTGGACACATTATAATAGCTCCTCTAGGTCTCAGTTTCCTCATCTATAAAAGAAGATAATAGGACCTACTCTGTAGAGCTATTATAAGATTAATAATGATGCTTTTAGTATCTGACACTCTAAGTAGCTTAATAAATAATAACTGGTAGTAGTAGTGGTAATGGAAAGAACAAACGAACTAAAGCTTCCTACATAAAACCCCATGTAAGAAAGGCAAAAAAGTATCTTTATTCTTTATTTTCTTTCCATCTTCTAATTTCTGCTTCCTTTAAAAAGTAATGATTTTAAAAATCTTTTCCACTACTAAAATTTTATTTTTAATGGCAAAATGAAAATAAACAAATGCCTGTTATGTGCAGAGAAGGTCGCAAAGATTCCTTTAGGTCAACCAGATTTTAATTTAATCTGCTGACCAAAAAAAATCTTTAGATTTTCTTTATTTTTCTTCCTTCATACATTATTGCCAGTGGCATCACAGAGCATATGATCAAAGGGAACAAGCAGCAAGTGACAATCATTTCTCTACATAATTTCTTTGGCCTCTGAGGCTCTTTTTATATTTATGTATATATGTGTATATATGTGTTATTAAATAATGTTCATGCTTCAAAAATTCTATTTCAGTGCTTCATTATCCTCTAAACCCATACAGTCTAAATGATCACCACTAACCGCATGTGGCTACCAAGCACTTGAAATGTGGATGGTCCAAATTGAGATGTGCTACAAGTTAAAACTACACACTGGATTTCAAATTGATTTCATTTTTTCTTTTTACTTTTTTAAATGTGATTCTTAGAATTACCTAAGTGGCTCACATTCCGTTTCTATTGGACAGCAGTGCTCTAAACAAATAGGAAGTCTATAGAATGTTCATAATCTCCAAAACAGTATTGTCACTCACTCACTTTTAGTAAATTTAATTTGCTAAGAAATTATGTCTATGAAGTTTTTTCTGTGCATACTCATGAGGAAATAAAATCAATACCCACTCTTTGTGACTTTCACATTTTAATTTTTTGGAGTTATCCTCAAATCGCTAGATATCAGTAGCTATCTGATGAAGACCAAATGTCATACTCAACAGTGTGGCCTCGTTCCAAGGAGCGCATCAGTAAAAGCTCAGGCTGAGATGGTTACCTTTCAGATTCAGTATCTAGGAAATTCATTTCATTAAAAGTAAATTCATTCAATGCAACCCAGTTAAGTAAGTGGTCTCCTGAGTACTGTGACCATCTTTGCTGGGAGATAACAAGGCTATCACTAGGAAGCCTCCATTTACCTAGCTTGTCCTCTGAACATTACCATCTGCAAAGATTTTTAACCTGGGTCTATAAGATGTGCTTTGGCGAGTTTATGAACCTCTTGAAATTGTCTTCAATTTTGTGTGTATGTGAATTCTAGACAGAAGAGCCATAGCTTTTATCAGATTTTCAAAGGTGTCTATTACCGTCAGAAAGGGAAAGACCATTGACATAAGAAATTAAGTCGTGCCCTACTTGATGAATTATTTTCTATTGCTGCAGTACCAAATTACCATAAATTTAGCAACTTAAAACTAATTTATTATCTTATAGTTTTGTAGATCAGAAATCTGACACTGTCTCACCAGGCTAAAATCAAAGTTTTGGCAGGGCTTCGTTCCTTTCTGGAGGCTCTAGGGAAAAATCCATTTGCCTGCTCATTCAGGTTGTTGGAAGAATTCAGTGCCTTGGGGTTGTAGGACTGAGTCCTCCCACCCCCTTTCCTTGCTGGCTATCATCTGAGTTCTAGTCCCAGCTTCTAGAGGCTGCCCACATTCCTTGGCTCATGGCCCAGTTCCTTTATCTTCAAAGCCAAGATTGGAGTCCTTCTCAAGCTTTGAGTCTCTCCTGCCTCTTCTTTAGTCTCATCTCTATGACTCATTTGTTGCCTCTCTCTTCCATTTTTAAAGGCTCATGTGATTACATTAGTTCCATCTGGATAATCAAGGATAATCCTATTTTAAGGTTTATAACCTCAATTCTCTCTCAACATCTCTTTTACCATAGAATTTAACATATCCACAGATGCTAGGGATTAGGGGGCCATTTCCACCCACATTTGTGCTACTTTACTTCATTCCAAGCACAGAAAAGTCAAGTCTGGTAACCAGCCCCTATGCGAGGTGTCCCTCATCAAAAAGTTAGGCAATGTTTGTCCTCAACAGCTTCCTGGATCTTCTTTTTGTTACTACTTAGCAAAGTACCACCAAAAACCCCCTACTTAAAGACTCAATGCACGGGCCCTAACAGCACCCCAATCCTCTTATTTCTTGGACCATTTCTCTACCCTTCCTCATTTAAAAAAAAAAAAAAAGTTTTACAATTATTATCTGAAAGGGCTCTCGTGAAATAAGTCACTCTAAATTGTTAAAGACTGATAAGCAGTAACCCTTCCCAAACAATCTTAGAGCGGGAAAAAAAAAAAGACTTGCAAAATTTATTAAATTATACAGCAAATTTGTTTCTACGAATTGCAGTAAGCTGTATCCAAGGCTCATTAAATACTTCTGCTCACCTATGTCCTCTTTATTTTCTTCTTATCTCCACCTTTTGTGCCAGACCTTCGGCCCCAGCTCAGCCTATTGCTAAGATTATCAACAACCAGAAAAAGAGGTTGCATTAAAGAGGAGAGGTCCAGGTTTCTTGGCCTAGACCAACTTCGAATGTCTCCTTTGTAAAGGAAATCTGCCCTAGATATTTCTTCCTAGAATCCTTGTTTTATAGAGAAGTAATCAAATGGAAAAAGGTATTGGGAATGATTGTCTTCATCAGTATAAAAGATATTTTTATATTTAGTTAAACAAGATTTAGCAGCCAATCTAAAAAGTTATTCAGAAAAAAAGTTATTCAGAATGAATCCTGGATTACTTACATTACAATCTCTCTTTCAGTCTCTCTCTCTCATGCATGCGCATGTGTGTGTGTCTGTGTGTGCGCGCACACACACACACCTATTTCTTTGATGCATGGTTGCAATAAAGAAAACTAAAACATTAAAGCTGTTGCCCCCTTTACATGGTGCTTCTGCTCCAACCTCCAACCTGATAGACTGTTGTCAAAACTCCAAGTTTCCAGGTGTCCCTTTCATTAAACCATCTCCTTGACACAATAAACAAGATGATACAACAAACACTTATCTACTAAAGCCCATCATGGTGGAGAGGGGGACATCACATGGACGTGTCGATTTGGGGATATTTTTTTAACAAGGCATCATTTCTCCTCACATGATCTCCTCACCCCTTCATTTTTTATCATCAAGTAATATGTACAATCCACATCCCTCTCTCAGGCCTTATGTCCCATCTCTGATCTCTACCCCATCCCTAACCCCACACCCTAGTCACCTTCAAAGATGAGTCATAGGCTAACAGAGCTCCAGCTTCAGGGACTCTCACTTGAGAGGCCTCTGGGAGTGCTGGGTATTACTGGGAGCTGCAGGGGTGTCAAGATGGGAAGGCAAAGCCAAGTTACCATCAAAGCATTTCTGTGTGAGCAACTCTAGTAAATTGCCTAAAAAGACAGAAGAGAGTATTCAATAATTTGTTGTGATTTATTTTCTCATCCTAAATAAATATCTAAATAGGCAATTTTGTATATAACTTTGCATTTCTTTCCCTTAGAGGGAAAAATTGTAAAAGCTTCAGCCTCACAAAACCTAGTTCTCCCTCTGATCATCTCATCACAGTCTCTCGTTGCTTCCCCAGGTCTTACCTCATTCCTAAGCCCCACCCCCAACTCTCCCTCAATCGTGGGAACTGTGAGAAGTCAATTTAAATACTATTTTCTATCACTAATTAGTTATATGCCCCTAAGTGAGATATTTAAACTCACTGAGCTTCATATTCCTCCTGTAAAAGGTGGAGAATAATAATATCTATCTCAAAGGGTTATTTCTGAGGATTAGAAATAATGAATGAAAAGTGCCTGTCAGTAGGCACTTAATTTATATCACCTAAGATTTTCAATTGCTCTGGTGTATGGAGATGAGGAACACAAACTATGCTCAAACCAGGTAAATTCCATGAATAGCTTTCATCCTTATACTTGCTTGTCATGACTTAGAAGTCATCAAGCTCTTGACAGAGTGTTGCTTTAGGTTTGGCCCAGTCCTGGGTGTCCCCTCTTTTGGTAGTCCCCAGATCTACTTCTTAGTTCTTTTCTTCAGGCCACCCAAACTCTGACTCAGAGGACTATTCCCAATGCCCCTCGATATGGAGCTTCTGCTCCAACCTTTTATTTCTAGCTTGGAAAAAACATATTAATTTTCCTGCTCCCCTCATGTCTTAGTCCATTGGGACTGCTATAACAAAACACCACAGACTAGGTAGCTTATTAACAACAGTGGCATACTGCTTACAGTTCCGGAAGTTGGGAAGCCCAAGCTCCAGGTGCTCGCGTAGTCAGGTGAGAGCCCTTTTCCTGGTTAAGATCCGATCCCTTCTCACTGTGTCCTCGCATGGCAGAAGGGGCTAGATATCTCTCTGGAGCCACTCTTATAAGCACTAATCCCATTCATGAGAGCTCTACCCTCATGGTTTAAGCACCTCCCAAAGGCTCCGCCTGCTAATAACATCACATCAGGCATTGGGATTTCAACATATGAAACAGACCCCTAGTACCCCATTTAAGCTATTTCCTGGGGATCTCTGTAAATATTCCTCTAATAGTCACTGAGCATCTGTATATGTACAGGACATTCGTTAGGCTCTTAAGAGAAAACAAAGAAAATAAGATAAAACCTTTCTACCTTAACAGGAAATAAAATAGCTTTAAAATTACTGCAGAATAATAGAGTATGTGTTAAGTACTAGAGAAGTTCAGAAAAGTAAAAAAACAGTTTGGGCTAGAAGAACCAGGACAAGTTGAATGAAGGATTGTTCAATCTTGACCTTAAAAGATGGGGAAAATTTTGGTGGCAATACAGAGGAAGGGGGAATGTGTTCCAATGTGTCTAAGAGTCTGGCTTGGTGGGAGTGAGTAGAGACATTCTGAGAGATAAAACTGAAAGGGAAGTTGGGATCAGATTTCAGGGGCCCTGAACGTCAAGCTAGAGAATTATGATGTAGGCAGTGGGGAGCCCCAGGAGAAGGGAATGAAAAAAGGGAGAATAAATGATTGTGTTGGGAAAAAGCCACCAGAAGTGTGCATTGGTCAAATCGGTGAGATCACGGTGGTTTTTTGAGGAACTGACATCAAAAGTAAAGACAACAAAAATTAGCAAGCAAGACAACATCAAATTAAAAAGCTTCTGCAAAGGAAACCATCAACAAAATGAAAAGGCAACCTACATAATGGGAGAAAATATTTGCAAATCATATATCTAAGGGGTTAATATCCAAAATACATAAAGAACTCATACAACTCAATAGCAAAAAAAAAAAAATCCAATTAAAAAATGGGCAGAGGAACTAAATAGACATTTTTCCAAAGAAGATATACAAATGACTAACAGGTATCTGAAAAGATGCTCAACATCACTAATCATCAGGGAAATGCAAATCAAAACCACATCACCTCACATCTATTAGAATGGCTATCAGCAAAAAGACAAGAGATAACACGTGTTGATGAGGATTTGGAGTAAAGGGGACCCTCATGCACTGTTGGTGGGAATGTGAAGTGGTGCAACCACTATGGAAAACAGTTTGGAGATTCCTCAAAAAATTAAAAATAGAATTACCATATAATCCAGCAATTCTACTTCTGGGTATATATCTGAAGGAAACAAAATCACTATCTCAAAGAGATATGTGCACCCCATGTTCATTACAAAATCATTCACAGTAGCCAATACATGGAAAAAAACAAAGTGCCCATTGATGGATGAATAAATGAATGTGTGGGTATATATTTATAAAATGGAATATTATGCAGTCATAAAAAGAAGGAAATCCTGTTACTAGTGACAACGTGGATGACTTTTAGACTGAGGGCATTATGCTAAGTGAAATAAGTCAGACAGAGAAAGACAAATACAATACTGTATGATTTCACTTATATGTGGATCTAAAAACACCCAACTCATAAAATGGACATAAGATTGGTAGTTGCCAGAGGTGGGGCGGTAGGATGTGAAGGAATTAAGTGAAGGTGATCAAAAGATGCAAACGTCCAGTTATAAGATAAATAAGTTCTGGGGATGCAGTGCCCAGCATGGTGACAGGAGTTAATACTGTATTGTATATTTGAAAGTTGCTAAGAGAGTAGGTCTTAAAAGTTCTCATCACAAGAAAAAATTCCTAACTATGAATGGTGGTGGATATTAACAAAACATTTTGCGGTAGTCATTTCACAATATATACATATATCAAATCATTACATTATACACTTTAATGCAAAGTAATATGTCAATTATATATCAACGCAACTAGAAAAATTAGAAATAAAAATAATAAATAGTACTCAAATCCATTTTTTCCTCAATGTGCCCATTTCCATTGTCTTAGGCCTTCATCATCGTTCACTGAATTACTATAATAGCCCGCTAATTAGTTCTCTCCTGCTGCCTTCTTTTCACTGCTATCCAAATTACTTTCAAAACAAAATCTGATCCTGTGACTCCACTGCTTAAAAACTTAAATGGCCCTCCACTTTACCCTCCCTCACCTCTTCCAGCATAATGTTTGTGTTCCTTAGTGTTAGGATCTGCCCCAACATAACCTCTTCACCTTTCTCTCTCACTACTCCCACCATCATCATTTATTCATTCATTCAGCAAGAGTTTATGGAGCGTTTGCTATGTACCTCACACTATATGCTACGGCCATATTTGTAATACCTGGCCACCCAATACAATGTCCCACCTCCTGTGCGCTTTCCAACTGCCTGGTCCTCTTCTCTCTCCACCCTCCCCCAGTCTACCTGGAAACCCACCTGTTCTGCAAGACACAGATCAGGTGCTACCTCTTCTCTTTCAAGTCTTCACTGGCCTCCAGGTATAGCGGGCCATTCTGCATCTCTGTCCTCACTGCATGCATGCTCTTCCACTCTTACTGCACACTACATGGCTTTTATGTGTTTATTAGTCTTTGCCTCTACATTTTTAACTCCTTGAGAACGGGCTGTACATATCTAATTCATCCTAGGTCCCAACAACACTTAGTACAGAAGCTAATAGTAAAAAGTCAATAAAATTTTGTTGACTGATTTCTAAGATCTTTTCCAGCTCTAAAATTCTGTGATTTAGGTACAAGGTAAAGATAAAAAATAATAATAGTAATTGAAAATATGTCATATATTCACATCCCACTCCACACAAAATTATAAATTTGGATTTTCATATTTGGGATTTTCTTAAATATCCCAAACAGCATGCAGCAACTACAGATGCCATGCTAGTGCTGGTACTCTCCTGGTCCCTCTCTGAGCCCCATCTGCTGAATGGGTGTCAAGTAAACGTTAACTGTTAACTCCCTTTCTGATCTGTATCTTTACTCCTAAACAAGGCAGAAAAAGGAATCCTAGGGTGTCACACCACCTCTTGCCGCGAGAGGGCAACAGGAGACCCATTTTGTGTTAAAACCCTTCTGGCCACCAGATGGCCCCCAAATACAACTTAACGGAAGCAAGGATTTAATTTCGGTCAGGTGCACTTCAGAACCTGTTTTCCTTTATTCCTCGCCCTAAAAAGTGAAATCTCTCTCACAAGTAACTAAATACCTGAAAATTATCTAGAGCTACATGTTACTTTGATGAGAAAGATGAACTGTAGGAAGAGAGAGGAGCAACGAGAACTTCTTAAAAATTGGTTGAAATGAGAGGCCCTCTTCAAGCCAAATAAAAGAACCAGAATTGTTAATACGGACTGAGGATTTAGGTGAGGCCAAAAAATTGTCGTTTATTTTTTTAGGTGTGTTAATGGTGTTTTAGTTAAGAAAATAATAAATATACATAACTAAAAACAAAAATAAAAGTTCCCCAAAAAGTCCTGGGAGATGGGTGGTGGCTCCTCACCGTGGTCATCAAATTATATTCTTGAGAGTCTGACACTCTCATCATGCCTCAAACGATCAACATGCAAAAGGTGTTTGTGAACTGAAGAAACTCCTAGTAGGAGAGAGTTTTGCTGGGCAGGAAAATATTTAAGCCATGTCCTGCTCCTGGGCCCTTGGTGGGCTGGTACGCAGAGGGGAGTCGGGGTAGGAGGCAAAAAGCAAATCCTGCAGATGGGCCTGGAGGAAGCTGCTATCCCGAAGTGCAGCAAACTCAGGAGAGGAGTTTTTATATTAGCTCTGGACAGACTTCTGGAATTTATTTCCTCCTTAAATGCTTTCAGGTCTGCCCATTAAAGGTGAGTAGTAGTTATGTACCTCAAGGAAGAAACCTCCATTACAAAGCACGATTCACACCCAGATTGTAGGAAAAGACTACACTAGGGTGCGTGATACTTTCATTCAGAACTGAGCAGGAGAGGCTGTCCAAGGAGCCTCATTGTTTTACTTTTGTAGACCCCAGAAGAAAAAATTCCATGCCCTGCTTTTCTTCTTCATAGACTGGTGCTATTTCTCCTATGCTAAAAGAAAACTGTTTATAGGAAGCTGACTACAGGCAGTATTTTTAACCAAAAAAGAAATTAGTGCCCGTCACCCACAAAATGTATGTGACATTCTCTGACTTGCCCCATTGAAAGTCAGTCCCCATATTATTCTGTCACAGCACCTGTATAAGTCCTTCAAAGCACTTATGACACAGTTGTTAAGTATTTCATTTGTTTGTTTACTTGTGTGTGTATTGATTGTCCTCTCCACTAGACTGCAGGCACCATGGGTGCAGGACCTGGATCTGTTCTGTTCACCACTCTCTCAGCTTTTAGCAAAATGGTGCCAAGTATGCATTTAGTAAACAGTTGTTGAATGAAAAAAAAAATGAGTGAAGAGAAAGTTTAGTGTTATCTAAATTATACCAAATGCAGGATGGGGGAAAAATGAAATCCTGGCTGGTTTCTACGTTGAACATTCTTTTAGGAGTGAACAGGACTATTGAGACTCCTGCTCTTCTTCAATAGAGTCCAATTATAATTACTGTTCATTTACCTGTGTTCTCTTAAAAGGACTGCTTAAGCCAATTTACTAACACTAAAACATAGAAATGTGAAATTTCACTGTTGAGATGACAATCTATTTCAAATATGTCCTAATTTTACTGTCTTGTTAGATGGTTCTCCTGACAAATCTCTTTATAAAAGCCAAGTCCTCCCCTAATTAAGCTTAATCGCGGTAGAATCATTAGTATGCTGCAAAGATCCGGGCTGGGGAGTGAACTAGTCCCAGCATGGCCACTTAGCTGTGTGACCTGGAGCAAGTCAGCTTTCTTGAGCTTTCATCTTCCCACCTAATAATGCCTCTCATCAGGGCTGTGTACTTGGCACACACTGGACACTCGGAACTATTCAATTCACCTACTTTCAACACCAACCAAGAGTAGCCAAGCTACCCAAGACACCTCAGACTTACTCATCCAAGCATTAGTTACATTCAACTTAAGAAATAAGACCGCAGGCCACATCACCATCACCTCAATTCGAATTTTCCAGGATCCATTTTTATATACACTGCAACATCAGATGGACACCCACCATGCACATACACACTCCCTACCTCAGTCACCCCTACTTATACAGAACTGCACTGGTTCCCCTGCCACCCCCACAAAGTCTCCAATGACAGCTTTTTACTTTATTATTCAATATGGCCAAGTGTTCAAGGGTTAAAAACGGTAAATGTTACAGAGGCTACAGTTTCCCTAGTCCTACCACCAATGGGCTGCAGTTAAGGGGTATACATACACCGTACAGTCACGCACATGACAAAACAGGCAAATGTCTTTAACATTCAAAAAACCATACAAATCGATTAGGAAAATCTATTAAGAAAGAGAAAAATGAAGAATAAATACAGAAAAAGAATGCAAAAGGCCAGTAACCCTGTGAAAATATGCTCAGGCTTACTCATAATTAAGACAAATCAAAACAATAAGACACCATTTTTCACCTATCTGATTAACGAAAATCAAAACCGATAATGCCCAGTGTTGGCAGGAGTGTGGAGAAACCAGACACTCTTATATACTATCGACAGAAGTATAAGCTGGGCAATTAACAAAGTCGAAAATTTTAATGTAAAACTCAACTACAGTAAAACAACTTCTGTTCATCAAAAGTCACCCATTTAAAAGGTGAAAAGACAATCGACGCATTGGGAAAGATATTATTTAGCCCATGACAGACAAGTAAGCACAATATATAATGAAATTCTATAACTCAATAAGGAAAGGACAAACACTCTTCAATAAGGAAAAGACAAACACTTTGACAGGAAAAAAAATGGGCAAAGGCAATTCACATAAGAGGAAACATACATGGTCATAAAAGACGTGAAAAGATACCCAGCCTCGCTAGGAATCGGAAAAGTAAATGAAAACCACAACAAGCATTTCACATCAATGAAATTCGCAAAATTAAAAGGTTGGACAAACCAAGTAGGTGAGAATGTGGCATAACTGACTACAGGTAAGAGTGTAAAACCACCGTGGAGAACAATCTAATATCGTTGAAGATTCCCATATTCTATGAACCAGCATTCCCTCCTAGGCAAATACCCTAGAGAAATCTTCATGCATGTACAACCAATAGATATAAACGAGAATGTTCATAGAAGCATTGTTTGAAACAGAAAAAAAAATAAAAACTGGTACAAATTAAATGTCCATTAACTAGGAAATGGATACATAAGTTGTGGTATATTCATATAATCTGAAGTTCTTCGGTACTGAAAAGAAATTAGCTCAAAAATGGTATCAACATGCAGGAATCTCAGAAATATTATATTGAGAAAAGGATGCAAAATATATACAACAAAGTACTATTTATGTAAAATGTAAAAACATTCAAAGCATTGCATGGGGAAAAAATAATTACCAAATTCAAGATCCTGGCAGCCTCTGGGTGGAACCAGAGGGACAACAATCAGGCTTGTACAAAGGAGCATGTACCTGTGTTGACAGTGTTGTTTTTTAAGCTGTTTTTATTCTTTATGTCTTTCTGTATTTCTTAAGTAGTGCAGAATAAAATTTTTTTTAATTTAATGTACATATATTTTCACCTAATTCCACTGCTAGGAATTTTTCCTACATATATATTAGCATATGCACAAGTATGTAATAATATATACAAAAATGTTTATTGTAGTAGTTTATAAGGGAAAAACTGGAAACAAGCCAAAAATGGGTATATTATATAAAACATTCAATGCAATACCAGAGCTAAACGATCATTAAAAAGAATGAGATAGAAAAAAAATGAGCTAGACCTGTATGTCAATATACATAAAGTGTGAGGAGGAAAGATCACAGGACTAGACCATTTATGGAAAAAGATAAGATGTGTACACACACACACACACACACACACACACACACACACACAAATATACAACCAAGAATTTCTGGGTCACACAAAACCATTAACTTCAATCTTCTCAGGGGAATGAGAATGAGTAATGAGAGGGGACTTCTCTTTTCATTTTACACCATTCAGAATAATTTGCATCTGTTTTTATCATTAGTGCATATTGCCTTTATAATGCAAATAAATAGATAAATCAGTGGAAAAACAAATAACAGCATAAGACTAGGATGGTGGTTTACTAAGAGTTTATTTTAAAAGTAAAAAATCACATGAAACTCTTTTAAATGCTTTTTTTCTGCCGATCTCTTTAGGGAATTGATACCACTCAAAGAAATGAATCCCAAAGGTGGCTGCTTTGTACAGAATATAAATAGTACTGCAGTTAGAGTAAATTCTCTGTGGCTCTTTCACAGCTTTATATAACTATCTGCATAGCATGTTACCAATATTTTCTTTATTTCAAATACTAAAAACCATAAACTGTTTTTTCACCTCAAAGAGTTCGTATTTGAAGAAATACATTCACAGAGGAAATAAGGACCCAAAGCACATTAGCACAGCTGGCCAGCATACAAAACCCAGCTAGGGTGGTTCCTGGGCCCCAGTGACATCAGGCGTGGCTGTTCATCCTGCCTAACAAGAGACAGCATACCTGGCCTTCTGCCTTGGAGCAGCACTGGTCCTACTCAGCTGGTTCCCACTCCAGGCAGCCGAAACATGGGCAGAGCTGAGCTGTTTGCCTCACTGCCAGAGACTGCCCTTGGCTCACACGCTGGGCTTACCCAGGGGTCTGCAAAGCCTTCTTGGGCTCCATTCTGGCCTTCAAAGTCAGGAAGTTTGTGGCTGAAAGAGAAGAGAAAGAAGCTGAGTATAGAAACAGTCTCTGGGGGCTGGGTTACTCCAGAAGCAGAGCTCCATTCCCCAGCCTGGCCTGGGAGCTGGGAGTGGGAATGGAACCAAGCTTCCGAGATTCAGATGCTCCCCACTCCACTGAAACCAGAACTGTTTCTTATATCATTTTTTTTTCCCTACCAGGTAAAATTTATTTTCAGAAATAAAGGGCTAAAAATTAAATTTTGGAAAGCTTTGAACTAGAAGGTACTGATAGACATGTGGTTCTTGAACATAATAATAGAAGTTTTTACAACCATTCTTGCATTTCTATTCACCTGTAGGGAGGGGGAGAAAAAATAGGATTGATAATACTTGCCCTCCCAACCCTGCAGAGCTGCTGGAAGGATCAAATAAGGTGATAGCCATCTTCAGCTAAGAGGCCCTTAGGAAACAAATTTATTATTTCCTTCCTTGATAATAGAGGGTATATCCGGTTCAAATATTAGTCATGCAAACAAGACTGTGTTTCTTCTAGAAGGAGAAGGAGATAAAGAGGAAGAGGAGGGATAAGAAGAAAAACAACGACAGCAACAACGGTTCAGTTACAGTTTAAAAAGAGACAAAATGTATTCAAGTGCGTGCCACTAAAAGGAGATGGGAGAAGGAGCAAGGTCGGGAGGGAAGCTTGGAGAAAGAAGACACTTGTATTGAAACACTTGCTCTCTACCAAGCACTATGCAGTCTGCAAGAAGCTTGATCTATTTCCTTTAATCCACACAGAATATGATGTACAAAAAATATGATGCAGGTGTTATTAGCCCCATTTTACAGATCGGAAAACTAAGGTTCAGAGAAAATAAACACCTTAGCCAAGATCAGGCAGACACTACTCACCCAGGCTGACCTGCTCCCGGGGTGCATATTTCCTCCACAGCCTTACCACTGGCTCCTCCTTCCAAAAGTGGGTGTTCCCTGGCTCTATTTCTCTTTCTCCCTTTCTGTTATCTCCCTTTAAATCTGTGGTATCTCTTTCATCCCTTGTGTTATTTCCTCATGCAGGTCCTCTGTCCTGATTTCCAGCCCCCTGACAGCTCCCAGTTAAGAACCCACTGTCCTTACAAACACAGTATCTGTACAAGGAGCTCCTCACCTCCCTACTCGCCACCCCTCCACACACGCACCTGAGGGTAGCCCTCTTCCCCCCTGCCTCCCAAGCTCAAAATCATCATCATTTTTGGTCATTTCTCCTCTTCCTCATATACACAATCACTCCATTATCTCGATTCTTTCTTCAAGATATCTCTTACCTCTCACTTTGCCTTTCTACTTTTACTCTTAACGTCTTAGAACCTGCATCTGCCTGGTTCCTGCAGAAGCCTCCAGCTGGTTTCCTCAGTGCTTCCAGTTTATGCTGTACCCTGCTGCCAGATTCATCACACCACCTACCTGCCCTGCGCCTTCACAGGTTCCCACCGACTCCATCAAACCACGTCCACACCCAGCCCTGCAGTCTAAGCTGCCCGCGTCTGCCCCACCCCCCACGCCGCCCCATGGCTTTCCAGCCTCTGCCCTACTCCTCCACTCCCTAGTTCCTCCGTTTAGCAAAAGGATTGCTCACTGTACAGAACTCCTCCCTAACATCATGCCCCTTTCCTCCCCTCCCGACTTAAGGCCCCCAGGGTACCCGTCTCCTCTCTCCAGCCACCTCTCAGTCAAGGCCTCCAGAACCCTCCCTGCGAAACCTGCAGGATTCATTATCTGTACTGTTCATGGGGCAGTGATTATGCACTGCCTTTTAACTCTTCTATTTAGCCTGAACAGGCACTGAAACGGACTAGTGCTATTCAATCTCTCCCAGGTCTACGTCTCATCACCCCAAACAGTATAAACCACTTGAAGGTGAAAACTAACAGGTCTTGGTCTCTCCCTACAGTGTCTAATACATGCTAGTAGGTGCTTAATACATGTGTTGATTTCCTTTTTCTTCCCACATGTTGGCCTCAAACAAATAGCCAGGACTGGTCAGAATAATAAACATCAGCCACAGAAGCCTGATTTGGGCCACCGCAGATCTCCCACAGGCCAACTGCATCCTAACCCCTCAGCTCAGGGTCCCCCAAAGGCCTCCAGGGCACCAGCGGCTCAGAAGTGCAGCCTGTCTCCAGAGAGGCCTCTGACCGACATGCCAACCCGGCTCCGCCTGTTCTTTGGTGATCATGTTTCCATGCCCTTCCCTGGTCTCCAGCTAAAAGGAAACATCCCCGGGTATGGAATGGGCAGGAGTGGGAGGGGGGGGTCCCCAAACCGTGAACCCTGACACTCTCATTGGTGAAGCCCCCTTGAGTCCAGCAGCGGGGCGGTCAGAAGCATCCCGGGGGCCCCCTGCCCTTGGGAGAGAAAGCAGGCACTGCACCTTTAAGTCTGCAGCCGGTTGAGAAAAACAAGCTGTGATTTATATAAGCGGGAAAATCATGTGATTTGCAGGAACGCTCCCTCCTCCCCTGACCCCCTCCCCGCGTCGCCTCCAGCCCTTCCCAGAGGGGCCCGGGCGGGCAGGCTCCGCGGAGGGGAGGGGAGGGGCGGGCCGGGGCCTCCGTGCACCGAGCGCGGGAGCCACGCTAGCTGGTCGGGGCGCCACCGACAGGGATCTCCCTCTGGCGCTAGGTTCCTGTGGCGCTTCCCGGTGGCCCCAGCAAGTTTGCTCCCCAACAGTCTCGCGGCAGCGTCGCTCAGCAAGGCAGGGGGCTCCCGGCCCGGCCCGCCGCCCCCGGGGCATCCCCTCCCAGCGGGGTCGGCCTGCCCCTCTCTCGCGAAGCCTTGCGGTGGAGAAACTGAGGCTTTCCCCCCAGCTTCTCAGGGAGAAAGAAAAGCCGAGGGCCACCACAGACTGGCTTCTGTGTTCCAGAACACCCAACAGGGGAGAACAATTTAAGAAATAATTTGGAAGGGAAAAGGCATGATGAAAATCAGCCATTTCTAGAGCTGACAGGCGATTTAGTCCAAAGGACCCAGCTTTCAGGGGGAAAAAAAAAAAAAAACACCGATGTGGCCTTTTCAGACAGAGCCAAGGAAAATAAGTACATGATTCAGAGTCCCTAAGAACCAGCCCAGATCTTTTAAATATTAGAGGGAGGGTGGTGAGCTACAAGGAGCCCATGATCATGCAGTTAACTGACAGCTGCTGAAGGAAATGCTTAGTCCTCCCCAGATGCAGAAACTGTATAGTGGGCAAGACCTGAAGAGGTCAGCTCAGCCATCCCTGTCTCTGTAGGAATATATATACCAAACCCTTCCAGGAAGTGCTTTCAATGGGAGAGGACTAACCATCACTTCCAAAACCAAGCCCAGGAGGCGGTGAAGGGCTTTCTCAGGGAGAGCTGGGGGGAGAGGTAAGACCTGCTCAGTGTCATCCATGTCCTTTCTGTAAACTACAATGACGAGCTCAAAAATGGTCCAAGGAAGGAAACCCTCAGCTCCTCAGAGTAATCAATTCCAGAGGTTAAACCTTGTTGGGATAAGATTTAAATTCCATTTTATATTCCTCCATCGGTCATCCGCTGGGGATGAGGCATAAATCCAGTGCTGTCACATGTAGGAAAAACATGATGCAATTAACGAGGTTGCTAATGCTATGACCTCTGCTATGGCCAGCAGGACTTGCCGAATTTCAATCCATCCTGGAGCCTACTGGGCCCTGAGAGGTCACTCTGACCCTCCTCCAGTCCTCATTTCTCCAAGATCGAGGGTCTTTATGCTGAGATAGTTCAGGGAACAGTGCCTTAGTGCCTTCTGTCACACCAACAATAAGAAGATCATTCTTGAAAAGGAAAGTTAGGCAAATATTGTCAATTATTCTCTAAATCTCTAAAGAAGAAAAATATAAATTAATGTAGGGATTCAAGGGACTAGCAGTCCATGCGTTCAGATACCAACTTCATTTGTTCAGTTATTTAGTGAACACTTTCTGTGAGCCTGACCCTGAGCAGGACACTAGGGATAGGACGAGAACAAGACACATTGCCCTTGCCCTGAGCCCTGATTTTCTGCTCCCCCATGCTGCCTCCCAGGACAGGAGCCTCTGAAAGACTTTCCTCTCCTCCATCAGCATACATATGTCCCCTCCCCAGCCCACACCCAGTATGTCCTACCCCCAGTTCCAGCTGCATATGTCCCACGTGTCTGCCAAGAGCTTCTTTTGGAAGGCGATAACCCTCTGGTGATTGGGTGGTGGGTATACAAAGTAACCCAAAGGCCTGTCCAGGCAATGAGATCAAAGTTGGCAGCCTCCTAGGCCCTTCCCAAAATTGATAATTTAGTTCAGGCAATACTTCACTCAGTGCCACTTGCTTTCTCTCTGTTTTCTCTCTTTTTCTGATCTTCCTGGTTGCCCCTATCCAGGTCTCCTCTTTCCTAAGATTCCTGTGCCAGGGGCCTGCCCATCTCAGAGCCTCCCTGAGGAACCCAGGTGCCATCTTCTAAGGCACATCCTCTGCTTCCTCAGGCGGCCTGAGCATCTCAGTGCTGCACAGACACCTCTGCAAGGTCTCTTCTGTTGCTGTAAGTTTCCATATTGAGGGTGCTCAGACAGCCCCCCTTAACCTCACGTCAGTCACCGTCCACCTTCCCACCCTCCTAGACCACACCAGCCCCTGCCTTATTCCAGTCTTTTCCTGAGTTCTGTTGCTGGCTTACCCCGGCCGTTCACAAGCACGGCCTGATAACGTGCAGTAAGAGACCTGGCAATAAGCCTGTGGTGAACGAACATTTTAAAGGAACAAACAGAAATTAAGGCTCCAAACTGAAAACACTCTGGAAGCCACAAACTCTGTTATTTTCAAAGAAGCCAGAACTGGACCACTGAGAAGGAGGAGGAGGTAGTGAGGTGGTGGTGGTGGTGGTGGTGGTGGTGGTGGGTGGTGGTGGTGGTGGTGGTGGTGGCGGGCGTTTTTTAATGCACCAAGAGTGCAATGAGTGAACGAGTGAAGTCAGCTCATCTCAGACACTGACTCTTTCAGGAAATGGGGCCTCAGAAGAAAAAAGGCAGCCCAGCCCCTGCCAAATTCCATTCTGTTTCAAATTAGCCTTTCAGCAAAATGAGGGGGCTGTACTAGCTGGTCTTTAAGATCCTCCTAGCACGAAGCTCTGAGCTCTACAGTTCCCCTAAACAACCTTTTAGAACATTCCTCATTCTCATAACAGAGTAGAAAATGCATTTGTGTTCCGGCTCTAGGTCCACAGCTAAAGCTCAGAATTCGTCTTTCGCTGCAATATTGTCAGGCCTGTTTCCCTCTTTCTCCTTTCCCTGAAAGGGCCTCTGGTCTTTCCCAAGCTGCAGAGTAGAAGGGAACACACAGCTCCACCAGAGCGGAGGGGCTGCCAGAGGGAAAGCTGGCCCCGCCCCAGTACATGCTCCCCTGGGGTTCTGCAGGGACCTTCCTCCCTCCCAACAGGCAGGGAACTTCTGGAACTTCTAAACAGCCCATCCTCGGGCCAGCCCAGGCCCCACAGCATCCTGCACCCCAGTTTACAAGCTTTGAGCGGCAACTAACACATTTGGCAAACCTCTTCAAGGGTGAACCAAGCCAGGCCTTTTTCCCCAGGACCCAACTGATGAAGAGATACCGGGTTGGGACAAAAATGGGTCCCGCCAGAAAAGCCCCAAACCTTGGTTCTCTGGGCCAAGGCTGGAGAGGTCCAGAGGGAAATGTCCTCAATTGGCCTCCCCGCCACTAGGCAGGCTGATCCCGAGATCTCAGGATGCATCAGTAATTCCAGGCAGGGCTCCATCCCCAGCCCACACTCAGCCCAGGACCTGGTCAGGGACTCTCCAAGTGTTCCCGGAAACACAAAGCTAGCTTTCCATGCCAGGCTCCTCTGGGGTCTCTGGGTGGGAGCAGCCAGCCCTTCTCCTTGGGCTCCTGCTATGTCTGGGAGGTCCAACAAACACCTCTCTCCATCAGAGACAGTCACAGCCCCAGATCTGTGTTCTGAGACAATTTTAGAGAGAATTGTGTTTTGAAAGCTGAAGACATGTTCTGTGCTTGGCTTTGGTTCTAGTTTCATCTATATCTCCCAAAAAACAGTACTCTTCCCATGACTACGGAAATCCTGAGCTGAGGGGACCTCAGAGAACCTCTGCTTCCTAAATTACCCAGGCTGTGCCCTGTCTAGATTTTGCTGGAAGGTTTCCAAGAAGAGAAGATCCACATCCACTCCTTCCCTCAGGCTGTGTACCTGGATGCCTGCCACCTAATATTCAAAACGATGACTCCAACGGCATCCCGGCATCTCGGCATCCTGTCAACTGTGGGGACCTCATCATTGTGTCCCCCAACCTCACAGTCCTTCTGGCTCCTGCCACCAACTGTGTACCCAGGCATCTCAGAGGGTTTACGTTGTCTCTGTGACCTCTGGCTCTGATTTCCTGTTTTTCCACCTCTTCTTCCATCTGCATCTCACCTCCTGGAGCTGCCCGACCTCTCCCCTCTCCGACTCACACAGGGCTAACAGGCACAGCAGCAGATTTGACTCAAAGTTTGGGGTAATGGAGGGGAATCTACATATGGACATAACTCTCCTAAAAAGTCATCAACCGTTCCCCGCCTCAGAAAATTTCTCACTCTTCCTTAAGTCCCAACTTACACTCTCTCCTCCAGCCTCTCTCCTCTCCTCCAGCCAGACCCTTCTATCCAAACTCCGAGTTCCTGTGGATTTCTCCTGCAGAACAATTTGCCTTGCCTTCAGCAGACCCAGAGGGCCTCACGGTTCTCACCAGAGCGGCTTCCCCATCAGGATCCATCACAGCATCCTCCTCCAAGCAGAGGCATTTACCTCCGGAAGGATACACCCCTCCACTGGAATGATAGATAAGCACAGTGTTTTGTTTTCTAGGTAACACTCTCTTCCTATCCATCCCCGCCCCCACCCCCTCACATCTGGTACCTCTGACAGTTAAGAAATGCACCCGAAATCACTCCTGTTCTCACTTTTTAATTTTTTTACTCCTCTATGGGCACAGAGTACTGCTAATCCGCACTCCTGGTATAGTTGCAAATGATGATCGAATTAAAAAATAAGTCAGCATAAGGTGGACACAAAAGGACAAATACCGTATGATTCCACTAACGTGAGGTACCTAGAACAGTTAAATTCCTGGAGACGGAAAGTGGAATGGTGGTTGCCAGGGGCTGGGGAGAGGAAAGCATAGGGAGTTAGTGTTCGGTGGGTATGGAGTTTCAGTTTGGGAAAATGAAAGTTTTTGAAGGTGGATAGTGATGATGGCTGCACGACAATGGGAATGTACTTAATGCCACTGAACTGTACACTTAAAAATGGTTAAAATGGTCAATTTTGTGTTATGTATATTTTTCCGCAATAAAAAAGTAATGTCAGCAACATTCACTCTGACTCCAAGAGACATTTGCAATCAACTCAACAAATGGGGGCTTTTCCTTCGGCCACCTTGGATCACGGCAGCTCTGTGAAACCCTGTCGCAGAGTTTCCGAACGAAGGAGAGCACCCTCATCTGCTCTCAGACTTCACAGTCAGTCACCTCTCCGCTGACCCCCCCCAGAGCGTGAAGGTAAGTGCTCCCTTTCACACTGAAAACACAACCACAGTAGTTGCCAGCAGAACAGGCACCCTCAGACTTCGGTTCTAAACCTAGTTCAGTCATTATCTAGCTGTGCTCTCTTGGGCAAGTTATTTTATCTCTTTATTTCAACATCCTTATAAAGAAAATGGTGAAGACAGTAGCCAGCCCCGAGGGAAATAATGGATGTGAATGCACTTCGAGAAGTGTGCGCAAGGTGGGTGCATCATCTCTTATTTCACTTGGTCAAACTAAAAACATCTCAAACACAAGAAGGAAGTTGCTACCTGAAAATAAGGAGAGAGACAGCAAATAATTAAGTAAATACAACCCAAAGAAATAATACTTCGATCTTCAGTCACCATCATCCTCATCCAAGGTGGAATGAAGCTAAGTCCTTCACAGTCTGATCTCTGTCATGAAAACCCCATTTTGCCGAGACAGTTTCTCCATGATTAGCTTTCATTCAGAGCCAGGATCCAGCTTTGCCCGCGAGATGTGCCCATCATGTTGCCCGGGGTTCCGAGCAGGAGCACGGCTGAGGAGGGAGTGCGGGACAGAAAAACATATTAAAAAATGGCTCTTTCTAATAATATTCAAAGCATTCATATATGTTAACATGACTGTCGAAAGACTGGTGAATAGGTGCCAGCACAAGAAGGGTGGCTACAAGACCAAAAACCCCATAAGGAGGTAGTCCAAAGGTGGCTTTGGTTGCCTGAGTTGGCTGCCCCTCAGTCTGACCACCAGCTGGTTTCGCCGCCATTAGAACCCGCCAGCCCTGGCTCTGCTTCCACAACACACAGGTGGCCGCACTCCTCCCCTCGGGCCTACGGAGAGGAGTCAGTCTTTTGACAGTCATGTCAACATATATGAATGCTTTGAACACTATTCAGGTCACCCATGGCCCTGGTAAGTCCACACCTGGCCTTTCCCCTTCCGCCCTTTTGTCACCCCTACCTCACCAGGACCCTGTCTGGTCCTTCTTTTAGCCTTCCTTCCCTTCGAAGAGAGATTTGTCAACAGCCCCCTCCCACCTCTGTGAAACGCCCTAAAGGGAGAGGTCCCAGGACTCTGAGTCTCCGGCCTCAGTCACAGCTTAAGACGGCCTCATGTACCTCACGGGGACCCAGCTCAGCCCAGATGGAAATCATCTGGTTAAGGCTTCATACTGATTTCACCAATAATTACGTTATGCTCATCCACACCCATTCCCACATCACCTCCTCCTGAGTCCCCTTCCCACTCACTCAGACAGTGCCAAGAAATGAAAATGGAAGCAGACCTGAAGCAACCCAGGCGGGCGCTTTGGGGACACAACCGGAGCCCAAGGCTTGGCCCGCTGACAACTTCAGGCTCCCGGCCTCATCCAGTCCAGCCTCCCACACAGCCACTGCACCTCAGCTGCAGAATCTGTAACATCACGGGGCACATACTTCCCTGTTTTAAAGGGACAGGGGATCAGAGATTTCCGGAGAAACCGGCGCCCTTTGGGGCACCCTGTTTCCCTTCCCTCCTCTGGGCCTCGGGGCACTCTGGGTGGCCTGTCCTTGCTGTGGGCCCCAGAGCCCTCACTCTACAGCCAGACAGAGGCGTCTGTGGGTCACCACACCCAAGGTCCAAAGACCCATAGGGGCAGAGAGTTGCTGTGAGAATTTAAGAATGTCACTATGAATTCTAAAATGTCCTCCTTTCCCATTTTATGGGTTTTTAACTTTGTTTAGTACCCAGGCAGGGCAGACCAAGGGGACTTTGATCCATGGGCACCTGGTAGAATAAACTTACTGCATACGGGGCCCCATCCCAGCCTCCTCTCCACCCTTCCTCTCAAAGGCGGCCTGTTTGAGAACAAGCTGGCTCAGGCTAACCTGACCACACCTTTCTGGGAGCCTGGGAGGGGCTGGGTGGGGGGGTAGGGGTTGGGGAGCTGAGTAGTCATTCTGGCTGGGAGCTCCCTCAAAGCGGGAGGGAACTCAAGAACCCCTCATTCCTGAAAGAGCCAGAGTGGTTCCTCACAAGAAACCATGAAGCATCAACAGCCAGACACTAGCACAGCCTGGAATGTCTGAGCCACCACCTCCTCCACCAGCTGCCCTCTCAACTGCTCAGTGGAGGCTGGGGGTGGGGGTGGGGAGGAGTATTGTCCCCCCACAAGGCCCTCAAGGGCCCCAGCCTGCCCCTAGCCTCCTCACAGAGAGCTCTGAGGAACTGCAGTTCCAGCTTCTCCAGCCCTTGCCCTCACAAAGGCACCCTCTGTCACAGCCTCCCCAGAACAGGCCTCCCCCTCATGCTACCCACTCTCTCCCCACTCCCCCCACCACACGCATTCACTTCCTACAGGAGCAGATTCCAAGCCCAGCTAATGCCGGAGACTGTCTCCCAACGACATGCTGGAACAAAGGCTGCACATGACTAAATGTGCTGGGGTGCTTGTCAGGGCTTAGGCAAACGTAATTATAGGGAGGGCAGAGCCACTCTCAGCAGCCACACCTGGCCATACAGTAAACAGCACTTCTTCCTGTCGAGCTGGGGGGAGTTGAGAGACAGGGAGGCGACAAACCACAATTTGAATCATTTGGAGAGAAGCTATAAATATAATAATGAGTCATTTGTAAAATATAATTTCATCCAAAAGCCTGGAGAAAATGGGAAAGAAGTTCTTATGCTATTTCAGGCTAAATTGTTCAAGAGTGTTCCGCCAGAACCTGGGGAGGGGACCCAGCTGCCCACCAAGAACTAGGCTGGGCTCCACATACAGGCCTTCCTGAGCCCTCATCCTGGCGGAGTGCTGCCTGGGACACCCCCTTCCCCAGTTCCTTCATAATATCCTGGGATTGGAATGCTCACAATTCAGAGTTCTCTCTCTCTCTGAAAGCTGATAAGAATCATGGATAAGCAGCCTTGCGTCCAGGCTGTCTAGCTGAGAACAGTTTAGGGCAGGCATGCTGTTGTTTTTGGCAAACTCTTCCCAGCCTTGGGGCCCTAACAGCCTTTCATGCACAGGGTTGCTTTTCCAGTGTGGCTATGTCTCTTCTTCAACAGTGGGAAGCCTCAGTCTCTCAGCCCTGGGCCCTAGCTGCTTTGGGGAAGTGGCAGGGAGTAGGAGTCTGTACAAAGTTCTGTTGAGATAGTGGACTGGGCCACTCAGCTGGACTCAGGTCACCAATGCTGTTTGGGGTACTTGTGAAGAGCATAAGTTCTGCAACCAGACTTTTTCTAGGTTCAGTTACAACAGGCCCCTTACTAGCTGTGTGAACTTAAGTATGTTACTTAACCTCTCTGGACTCAGTTACAACTATTAGATAGGTTTAATAACAGTACCTTCCTCAAAGGGTTGTTGAGAAGAAATTATCTAACATGTAAAGCATTTAGAATAGGGCCTGGCATAGTGAGCACTCGATAATGTTAGCTAATATGATTCTTATTATTTCTCACTGGGCACTTGCGAGAAATAAAGGAACTGCAGGACAAGGCACTGTGGCATACATGATTGACACTGAGCGTTCATGGATAAATGATCAGGTCCCCTGGCTTGTCCTTCATCCATTTCATCATCTCAACTTGCCCATGGACCCAAGGAAACTCCTTAATCTCTGTGGCCATATCGTCCCCTTTATCCCTCCTTACACACAGCTTTGCCTCTGAACTGAAGCACAGGTAGCATGGGGTCGGGGCATGGAGAAGGGTAGCATCCTACCTAATGTTTAGAGGCCAAAAGTCAATTGGTACTTTGAAGTCACTGAGTGCATACTGAGCTCTAACTTCAGCTTCTCCTGCTCCCTTCCCTATTCTCCCCCTCTTTTCTTCTCTGTTTCCCCTTCCCTCTTTTCTTTTCTCCATTCTAGGTTGCTCCTCCTTCCTGGTCTTCTACCCCCAGGCAGAGCTGGGAGGGTGGGATGAGGTTAAAGTGCTCAAAGTCTCTGTCTCTCCCAAGGTGCTGGGTCCCTGTACTCTACTGCTGAGGGTTTCCATGAAAGCCCTCAATAAGACTTCCTCCCTTCAAGGAGGCCCCCATCCCCAGGGAGGCCAGAAGGTCGAAAGAAATTGCCTCCAGGTCAATATTCTGCATTTTCCTTTCTCAGAAACCAGAGCACCACAGCCAGCCCTAGCCCAGAAGAAAAGGTAAAAGAAGCCTTTTCTCCTGTAACTATCAAACTGTCACCCCTCTTACTAAAAGGGTACACTTTTTCCATGCTGTGCTACCCTCTGGAGTGATCTTCCTTCTCTTGGTCTGGGCAACTTTTCTTCCTCCAATAATTCTTTAATATACCCATCAGTGTTCACATTTCCTTGAATGTCTTGAAAATGTTCCCCTTTTAGTGAGTTTAAATTAGGACTCTAAATAAGATCCATACATTGTGATTGATTGATGTCCCTTAAGTCTCTTGAAGTTTGTAGTTCCTCCACCATATAAATGTCAATCTCTCTTATTGCTTGCGCTCACTCGCTCTCTCTCGCTCTCTCTCTCGCTCGCTCT